>NC_029774.3:108951877-108955569 GCF_000817695.3 Arachis duranensis | reverse complement strand
GGGAGAGCTTTCTTTTTGTTATTGTGTAGCAAACAAATTATAATTTTATTAAAGTAATTTATGGTGATCATTTTAATCTTATTAAAAATTTTGTGGCTTATCATTCTAATCTTATCAAATTAATTTGTGACAATTATTTTAAGAATAAATAGCCAAAATCGATCCTGAAAGATACCTCAATCTCTATTTTGGTCCTTGAAAGATAAAATTTATCAAAATCGTCTCCGAAAGATACACAATTGGTCATGTTAGTCCATCCGTCAGTTGGATAATAACGTGTCACGTTAAGTGCCACGAGGCATATAATGACGTGGGGGCTAATGCCACTTGTCACAAGATGATTGGTTGACGTGTCAGCTCAGTGACACCTGACATGCCACGTGTTAGGTTAGTGACATGTGGCAGTGACACGTGACATGCCACGTGGCACTTGACATGTAAAAAAGTTATTTATAATTAAAATAGTCCTTGAAAGTTTAGAAGTAAGTCATTTTCATCTCTAAAATTTTAAAAATTAATAAAATCAGTCCTTATATAATTTTTTTAGTTTTTCTTGATAATATTAAATTTAAAATATTTTTTGATACTACTAATTTTAATAAAAATGTAATTGACAAACAAAAAATTAGTAATTGTATCTTTTCTTCTTAAAAATTTATATATATATAGCAAAATGAATAATGTAAGAAAAATATTTTAGAATAGAAAAGAATAAGAGAGATTTTGATAAGAATTAATAGAGACTAATCATTATCGAAGTATCTTGTGACACGTGGCATTAGTCTCCCACATCATTATCCAACTTACGGAAGGACTAACTTGCCCAATCGTGTATCTTTCAGAGATAATTTCGATTAACTTTATTTTTTGAGGACCAAAATGAAGATCGAAGTATCTTTCAGAAACGATTTTAACTATTTACTCATTGTTTTAATATTATCAAAGCAATTTGTGACCGATCAAAAAAAAACTTATCACTCATATTCTCATATATTTTTTAGCGTAGCATCTATATGTTTCTTAAAATTGATTTCTATGTAAATGATTGGTCTTATTTTGATTTTAAATTGAAATTTTGTTGTTTTTTTAACAATCCTAAAAATATATATTCATTTGATCAACTTTTTTATGGCACCTATTATTATTATATACGATTATGTTATGTGTATATTAAAATCAGTTATTAAAGTCAGTTATCAGTATAAAATATATATTAAAATATAAATATATATTGAAAATAAATTAAATTACATATGTATTTATACACAAATACATTGGTAATTGATTTTAATCAGTAGCTAATTTTGGTGTACAAATAATTTTTTTGTATTATAAATTGTTAAATTTATCTATTTGGTTCCTTAGAAACATATGTTAAGATTATAAATTAAAATTTTTTATTAAAAATATAAAAAATTTAAAGTGCGTTTGGTTTACGTTTTTATTTTCTATTTTTATTTTTAGTATTTTCTATTTTCTGATTTGTGAAGAAAAAAGTGAAAATAATAAAAACAATAAAATCTTATTTTCTGTTTTTACTTTCTATTTTTACTTTTTTCTTCACAAAATCCAACAAACAAAAATACTAAAAATAAAAACAAAAATAAAAATATACACCAAACACATCTTTTAAGTTTTTAAGTATTTATTTTATATTTATTAAAAATCTTTTAAATTTTTTAATAATAATAATCTTATCATGTGTCCTAAGAATATATATTAACTAAATGTTAAACTATTTTATTTTATTTTTACCAATTTAAAAATTTATAAATAAAATCATTATATTAGCAAAGAAAATTGCATTGTATTATAGTAATGCTTATCACTGTTTTTTTTTAAGTCTTATGCATGATACGAACTCTATATATCATGTTACAAATTTTATTGGTCAAATAATTTTATATATTTCATATATTATTTCTTATATTTAAGAAATTATTTATCTTTTTTAATACCATAACTTTATTTTAATAAATTTAAAAGTGAAAGTTTTAATTTTATTATGTACATGATATAAATTATTAAAATTTGTTGATATATGATAACAAGTTAGAATAAGATAGAAATTTATATGTAGTTATTTTTATGTAAAATTGATAGTTAAAAGTTATTAAATAATAATTTAGTTAAATATATTAAATTCAATAAAGTTTTACATCTAAATTATTTAACCAACTAAATCTAACCAAGTCATTTACACTCAAGCACGACTCCTGATGCTGCGTCTCCTTCTTCTTCTCCTTTTTTCTCCTTCTTTTTTCTCCTTCTCCTCCATCATCTTCATCACCATGATCATCATCATTATAGTCATCATCAACTTCTTTTTATACATATTGTAGTTATCGTTGTCGTCGTTATTGTAGAGTTTGTCATATTAATGACGTTGCCTGATCTAAAATTGATTTGAATGTATTTTTATTGCTAATTCAGTCATTTTTGTGTGTTATTTTCAAACTAAGTTTGTATGTCACAATCATTAAATAATTTCAGTCTGTTTCTGAGTTAATTGAGGTGCATTTGGTCTCGTTTACTTGGATTTGGTGTAATTAGGTCATCGAATGTAATTATAGTGGTTCTGGTGACATTTTAGCCATATTGATGATGTTGTCTAATCCAAAATTGATTTGGATGTTTTTTTCATAATTCAATATTGTTTGTATGTTTGTTTTCGAACTGAATTTGTGTGTCGCAATCGTTAAGTAATTTTGGTGCATTTTTAAGTTAATTAAGGTGCATTTTGGTGTTACTTTTATGATAAATTCTGCACAATTCAAAAATCTTCCTCCTCATCTTCTGTTGCTTCTTCATCTTTTTTTTTTATCTTTATCTTTTTCTTCTTCATCTTCTCCTTCTTATTTTATTTTCTTATAATTCTTCTTATTTCACTCTCTTAAGAGTAATAAAGTCATAAAAAAGAGAAGAAAAAATTAAACAAAGAAAAAAATGAGAATAAAAAACTCTTCAAAACTTCTCATGACCTCATCCTGGTCTTTTTCTTCTTTTTTTGTTCATCTTCCACTTCTTGTTTATTGTCTCATAATTCTTCTTATTTTGTCCTTTTAACAAGAATAAAAACAACAAAAAATCAAACAAAGAAAAAAACATATAATGCTGCAAAATCACTTAATGGATTTGGATGTTCTTTTGTTTATGATTCAATCTGATTTGTGAGCTTGTTTTCAAACTCAGTTTGTGTGACGTCATCAATAAATAATTTCAATGCATTTTGAATTTTATTTCGGTGCATTCTGAATTTGAACGGTTATACGTATAAGAAAAAGTCGATGATTATGAATAACGATAATGATAACGATGATAATAATAATAATGGTGATGGAGGAAGATGAGGAAAAAGAAGGAGGAGATCGAAGAAATTCAAATGAAAAAAAAAGAGGAAGAGGAGATGGAGGTGGAGGTAGTGGTATGGTGGTAGTGACGATAACGATAATAAAAGAGAAAAATAAGAAAAAAGATAAGGAAGAAGAAGGAAAGTAGGAAGAGGAGGAGGAGGAGAAGAAAGAAGAAGAAGAACAAGAAGAAGAAAAATAAGACTACAATAATGTCGAACTTGTGCATGAGTGAGCATAGATCGGGTTGGTTCGGTTTAAAATGAAATTAGAACCGAACCAATTGAATTGTAATTGATTTGGTTTGGTTCGGATTTACGTTTTTTTTTTTTGTGTATGTAC
>NC_029774.3:108922659-108951858 GCF_000817695.3 Arachis duranensis | reverse complement strand
GTACTTGGTGCAAAATTTCACAACCATAAACTAGCCGGCAAGCAGGGACGGATGTATATATATAGTTGTGGGGGCAAGCGCCCCCACTACAATTTGAAATTTTTTTAGTAGTATATGATAATAATATTTATTTGTCCCCACTAAATTATTAAATTTGACCCCACAATAATTTTTTATTCAATTTTTGGTACTTCATAATTAATTTAAAAATTTTATATTAGATGTTATTAGAATGATCAATTCTCAATTTAAATAAAATTTGTGTTTTCTTTTAGAAATCGACTTGAATGAATATTATTTATCTTTTTTTGTTATTAGTTTTAATTTTTTTCGTAACAACTGCATTAATTGAAAGAACTTTCTCAACTATGAATCTTAATAAGAGTCGGCTTCTAATTGTATGAAAAGTAAATTTTTAAATAAGTATTTACTTATATATATGTAAAAAAAAATACTACTTATAGGGTTACAAAAAAAATGTCATGTATGTCTAGATGTTATGTCGCATCGATATATGTTATCTACTATATATGTACATTTATATTTTATCTTATGATAAATAAAACATGAGTTTATATATGTATACCAAAAATTAGCTATCAAATATAAAATATACATTAAAAATAAATTAAACAATACATATAATAATTAGTAAATATTTTAATAGCTGATTTTTATGTATATATAATATTTTTATTATAAAAATTATTATTATATTATATATTTTGCCCCCACTAATCAAAATTTTCTGGATCCGTCACTGCCGGCAAGTGCACCGGGTCGTACCAAGTAATACCTCAAGTGAGTGAGGGTTGATTCCACGAGAATTGATAGATCATGCAACAATAATTGAGTGACAAGCTAAGTCAGACAAACAGAAATTAATGTTTAGGAGTTTAAAAGTCATTAAACAATATAAAGAATATTGAAGGAAGGCAAGTAAATAAATTGGGAATAAAATTATGGAGAAAACAGTTAAGATTTCATAGTTATTTATTCTTCCGGATTAACTTTTTTTACTAACTATTTTAATCATGTAGGATTTAATTTATGGCAAACTATATGTGATTAGACCCTAATTCCTTAGACATTTCTAGTCTCCTCTAAAATTTATTAACTGCCAATTCCTTGGTCAATTAATTCCAATTAGAAGCTACATGATCAAATTCCAGTTTATATGCCACAAAAACTCTAATTATCCAAAAATAAAAGGATTATATGTCACGTATCCCGTTAAATTCAGATAATTAAAATTTAGGAGAATATAATTTCAAGCTGTTGTTCAATTAAAGAGTTTTTCCAAGTTATACAAGAACTCAAATAGAAAGAGGGTCATACTTCCATTCCACCCAAATTCATAAGATAAAGAGCGAAAACAATTTTTAAATTATAAGTCCAGACATGAATTAAAATAGAAAAAACAATAAAATCAATCCATACAAATAGACAGAACTTCTAACCTTAACAATGGAGGATTAGTTGCTCATAGTTCAGAGTAGAAAGTTATCGAATACGGAATGTAAATTTGGAATAGAATGGGATGGATCCTCCGGGACCTCTCCCAAAAGAGAGTTTTCTTCTTCCTTTTATATATAATCCTAATAAATTTAAAAATCAAATTTCTAAAATTAAAATAATGTCTTTTCCTAAAATTCAAAATTGAATTTAAATCAAAATTAATTAAATAATCAAGTCTTCAATGGATGGATGGGACCACTTGTTTCGTCCATTCTGCAGCTTCTAATTTGTATTTTTTGGGCTGGAAACTGGGTCAAAACAGCCCATAAATCGCTCCTAGCATTTTTTCTGCATTTTCTGCACGTGGCGCATGTCACGCGTATGCGTCAATTACGCGTACGCGTCGATGGTCTTCTTCGCGTGTCACGCGTACACGTCGCTGAGCAAATCTTCAAATCATGCGTACGCGTCAGTCACGCGTGCGCGTCGCTCCTCGCTGCCATCTCCTTTGCTTCTTGTGCTGTAGAAACTCCATCAAATCCAGCCGAATGCTAGCTAAAATAAATAAAATTGCAAAAGACTCAAAGTAGCATCTATATTGGCTAAAAGATAATTAATTCTTTATTAAACTCAATAATTTAGATGCAAATTCACTAGGAAAAGATAGAAAAGATGCTCACGCATCACAACACCAAACTTGAATTGTTGCTTGTCTTCAAGCAACCAAAACTAATATAGGCTTAGGGTGTGAATTTTCAAGAGAATGAGAGTTCGATTAAGCTCATGTCTCTTCTTATAGTGGGGTTTACAACTGCAATCCTGAATAGTTTTGGCATCTCACTTTCCTTTGAATTAGAAGGATGTCACTGTCATTCGAAATTAGAATCCGGATAATATTATAAACTCTCTGATCTTTTGTAACTCAATTTAACCCTTGAACATTGCAATTTTTCTTTGGTGCTTTTCACCTTGAGCCTAGTCGTGACTTTAAATGTTTTGTCTCAAGCTTTACTTGACACAGAAACACCACAAGCACTTAACTGAGAAACTCTCTTTAAGTTCTAAATATTTTTCTTTTAATATTATTATTTTTTATTTTTATTTTTTATTTTTTTAATTTTTTTTTCATTTTCTCCCAGTCAGTGGTGCTCAAAGACTTTGGCGTACTCTGCAATTGATCTCGACTCTAAATGTTTTGTCTCAAGGATTACTTGACACAAGAACACCACAAGCATGTGACTAGAAAAACAACTCTTTGAGCTTTTAATCATATCTGACCTCCCTAGTCATTGATGCTCAGAGCCTTGGACCTTGCTTTTATTTTTCTTTTGCTGTTTCTTTTGCTTCATGGATTAAACTTTCATTAATTTCAGAGAAATCATAATAATTTTCTAAATTCCCGTTCCTTGTACATAAACATTCTTTGATTCAAATTTAAATATACACTGTTCATGTCATGCATTCAAAATCACAGAAAATACCAGCACATTTAAGTAAATGAGACTATTCTAGAATTTAAACTCAATTTTTCATGCACTATATCCCCTTTTCTTCTTTCTTTTTTTTTTTTTTGATTTTAGTGGGCAATACATGAGGCATCCTTCAGAATTAAAGCAAATTAACAGAAAACTAAACTAGAATCTAGGAATCTAACTAATAAATGATCATGCAATAGACAAGGCAAAATAGCAGAAAACCGGAACATAACATAGTAAAAGAGGGAAGGAATATAGAATGAAAGGAACTCAACCAACTTAGTTATCCTAGCGGTCGTTTTATTCTTCAGATTGTGCTCCGCCATGAAGATGATTCGCCTCCCTTTTGTGCCAGAAAAATAAATAGAAAACTCATAAGCGAAGCATCAACACCAAACTTAAGGGTTTGCTTGTTCTCAAGCAAAGAAGAACTGAAAAATAAAAACAAATAGTAAGAGCAAATAAGAATATAAGGATAAAAGAACAAGAGAGAATTAGGATTTGGGGGTGAATGATTTGAAATCAGGCACTGAGGTGATTTAATTGGGCGTCGCATGCAATGCGTACCCGTAAGGCACGCGTACGCGTGGACCGCATGAATTTCAAGTGACGCGTACGCGTCAGAGACGCATACGCGTGAAAAGCCAGGATTAGAAAATGACGCGAACGTGTCAGGAACGCGTATGCGTGGTGGGGCTTGTGTGCCCAGCATAGTTTTAGCTTGACACCAGCATAACTCTCTGGGCAAACACCTTTTGCGCCGATTTTACTCATCCACGCATGTGCGTGCTTGACGCGTACGCGTGGAGTGCCAAAATCACAAATGACGCACACGCGTACGTGTGAGCCAATTTGTGTGCCAGGCACACTTCCTGCGCCATTCCCGTGTAACTCTCTGTTCACTTTATTTTTTTTATGCACACCCATATGACGCGTACGCGTCAGCGACGCTTGCGCGTCGTGTGCTCGTTTTTTTTTAATATAGCCTGAGGGGTTCGGTTCTTGTTATGAAATAGCTGCATGATTAGAGAAACGGTAAAAACTCAATATAAATAAAAAAAGTAAGAAAACTACTACTAATAAAAATAAAATAAAATAAAGCTAAGAATGAAAAGGAATGATTATACCACAGTGGGTTGTCTCCCACCTATCACTTTTAGTTAAAGTCCTTAAGTTGGACATGTGGTAAGCTCTTTGTCATGGTGGCTTGTGCTTCTACTGATCCAGGAATCTCCACCAATGTTTGTAAATCTAATGGCCACCGGGATTCCAAACTAGGCGCATAACGCCTTCGAGCAAGTTGAAGCAAGTGACAAGGCCCCATGAGTGTTGATTGTGGGAATGAATTCTAGGGTCCCAAACCTTGCGTTTATACCCGTCTCCTTGTGGATCACCATTGTTTCCACCGGGTGACAAGCGATCTGAATTCTCACAGAGACATTTAAACAACCTTCTAGACCCATTCAATTGAGCTCTACACCAATCCTTGCACTTCAATTTGGAGCATGTAACCATATTGAACCTTGCTTGACAACTCTTACCACTAACCATCTTCCTCTTACTCTTAATGCCACAAAGAGCTCTAAGTTGACCATCCGTCTCCAATAGCCCATATTCAAGTGGGAACGTAAAGGTTAAGGATAGGAGTTTTACCCACTTGAATGTTGTATTGGATGGTGATGGCTTTGGGAGAGGTCTTACAAGCTCCACTCCGTTGTGTTCTTCTTTGAATTCTTCCACTTCTTTGCAAGCTTCCTCAATTTCAACCTCTTTCTCTTGGTAACTATCTTCTGATTCAATCTCTTCTTCATTGCTTACCAAGGGCATGGGAGGTTGTGCATCTTCCTCCTTTGTTTTTGCATCTTCCTCTTCTTCCATGTGTGAGGATGGAAAGTTTTCTAGTTCACTGGAGTATGAACTCCCTTGATTGATTTTCTCACTTTTTTCTATAGGATCTTGTATTATATCTCTTGGAAAGGAATTTGCTTGCTCATCTTCCTGTGGTTTGACAATCGACTGCACATGTTTCTCTACATTTTTGACACTCGTCTTTATATCATGTAAGAATTCTTTCATGAGAAACTCAAGATCTGATGGTATTTGAGATGAATAAGGAGGAGGTGATGGTTCTTGATAAGTGTAAAAAGAGGATGGTGCTTGGTATGAATAGGGAGATAGTGGCTCTTGATATAGGTAGAAAGATGATGGTTCTTGATATGGATAGAGAGGTGGTGGTTCTTGATATAAATATGGAGATGGTTGTTCTTGATAGTTGGAACATGGAGCATTGAAGTTTCTTTGGTTTTGACTTTGCCAACCAAAATTCGGGTAATTCCTCCATCCACAATCATATGAATTACTACTTGGGTGGGAGTAGTAACCCATGTGATCTCTCTCTATTATTTTTTCTTAGCACAACACACCAAACAGAATTAAACGCACCATGTGGTAAACAAGAAAGCAAAAAAGAAAGTACAGAATTCTAAAAATTAAAATAAAAAAATTAAAATAAAACTAACTAGGAAACACCAAACTTAATTTCAGAAATTAAGAAAAATATTAGTGCTATTTATTGATTTTTTTTTTCGAAAAATAATAAAACAATATTTAAATAAAATTAAAATTAAAACGCCAAATCTAAGCAATCAAACAACTAATAGTTGTTAATCACAGTCAATCCCCGGCAACGGCGCCAAAAATTTGGTGCGAAATTTCACAACCACAAACTAGATGGCAAGTGCACCGGGTCGTACCAAGTAATACCCCAGGTGAGTGAGGATCGATCCCACGAGTATTGATGGATTAAGCAACAATAATTGAGTGGTAAGCTTATTCAGGCAAATAGAAAGTAATGTTTGGGAGTTTAAAAGACATTAAACAATATAAAGAATATTGAAGGAAGGCAAGTAAATAAATTGGGAATAAAATTACGGAGAAAACAGTTAAGGTTTCATAGTTATTTATTCTTCCGGATTAACTTTTCTTACTAACTATTTTAATCATGTAAGATTTAATTTATGGCAAACTATATGTGTCTAGATCCTAATTCCTTAAACCTTTCTAGTCTCTTCTAAAATTCATTAACTGCCAATTCCTTAGTCAATTAATTCCAATTAGAAGCTGCATGATCAAATTCCAGTTTATATGCCACAAAAACTCTAATTATCCAAAAATAAAAGGATTATATGTCACGTATCCCGTTAAATCCAGATAATTAAAATTTAGGAGAATATGTTTTCAAGTTGTTGTTCAAGTAAAGAGCTTTTCCAAGTTATACAAGAACTCAAATAGAAAGAGGGTCATACTTCCGTTCCACCCAAATTCATAAGATAAAGAGCGAAAATAATTATTAAATTATAAGTCCAGACATGAATTAAAATAGAAAAAGCAATAAAATCAATCCATACAAATAGATAGAGCTCCTAACCTTAACAATAGAGGATTAGTTGCTCATGGTTCAGAGTAGAAAGTTATGGAATACGGAATGTAAATTTGGAATAGAATGTGATGGATCCTCCGGACCTCTCCCAAAAGAGAGGTTTCTTCTTCCTTTTATATCTAATCCTAATAAATTTAAAAATCAAATTTCTAAAATTAAAATAAAATCTTTTCCTAAAATTCAAAATTGAATTTAAATCAAAATTAATTAAATAATCAAGTCTTCAATGGATGGATATGGACCACTTGTTTCGTCCATTCTGCAGCTTCTAATCTGTGTTTTCTGGACTGAAAACTGGGTCAAAATAGCCTAGAAATCGCCCCAGGGTTTTTTCTGCGTTTTCTGCATGTGGCGCATGTCACGCGTACGCGTCAGTCACGCGTACGCGTCGCTGAGCAAATCTTCAAATCACCCGTACGCGTTAGTCACACGCACGCATCGCCGTGGAAAGTTCCAAATCACGCGCACGCGTCAGTTACGCGTGCGCGTCGCTCCTCGCTGCCATCTCCTTTGCTTCTTGTGCTGCAGAAACTCCATCAAATCCAGCCGAATGTTACCTAAAATAAATAAAATTACAAAAGACTCAAAGTATCATCTATATTGGCTAAAAAATAATTAATTCTTTATTAAACTCAACAATTTAGATGCAAATTCACTAGAAAAAGATAGAAAAGATGCTCACGCATCAGTACCCGAACCAAACCAAACTGATTAAGAATGGATTAGTTCGGATAATTGGGTATCCGATGAAATAGAAATTCATAAAAAATAAAAAATAAAAAAACAAAAATTTTATCTTAAAAATTTTTTAAGTACAATAAACATGTAAAATCAATAGAAATAATCCAAATATGTCAAACATCAAATATATTAAAAATTAAACACATTAAAATTCAAACATAATAAACACTAAAAACATTAAAATCCAAACATATTAAAAAGCATATATATTTTTAAATTTTTATTTTTTTATTTAATTAATACATGGACGGGTCTAGGGACGGATGTATGTACATGAGTGTGGGGGCAATCGCCCCCACTACGATTTGAAATTTTTTTGAGTAGTATATGACAATAATATTTATTTGTTCTCACTAAATTATTAAATTTGACCCCACAGTAATTTTTTACTCAACTTTTGGTACTTCATAGTCAATTTAAAAATTTTATATTAGATGTCATTAGAATGATCAATTCTCAATTTAAATGAAATTTGTGTTTTTTTTTAATCAACTCAAAAGAGTATTATTTATCTTTGTTTATATTAGTTTTAATTTTTTTTTCTGTTACATTAATTGAAAGAACTTTAATATATATATATGTAAAAGAAATACTACACATCCAAGTCTTTTTATGTATTATGTCTAACTAAGTTAAACAATAAAACTTAAAATAATATTAGTCATAACTGATTTTTGTTGTCTTAAACAAATTTGACTAGACTTGGTTAACAAAAAAATATGAATATGTAGCATTATCCAATATAAAAAGACAGATATTTTATAAGGGTAAAATATATTTTTTGTCTCCGAAGTTTGGCAAAAGTTTTAAAAATACCCCTAAGTTTTTTTTTGTTTCAATTTTGTCCCAAAAGTTTTCAATTTGCATCAAATATACCCTGGGAGGCTAAATTTTTAAAAAATTTAAGACAAATATAACAATAATGTATGAAAATTATGCTTAATTTGCTTGTGTTGAGGGATTGTTCTTATTAAATTGTTGTTGAATCGATCTTAAATTTTTTGAAAAATTAGCCGTCAGGGGTATATTTAATGCAAATCGAAAACTTTTAAATTTGCCCCACTACCAAAATTTTTTAGATCCGTCATTAGACGAGTCTATAAATTAGTTCAAATTTCGTATTTTTCAAACTGTTATTCAGATCAATCACTAAAAAAATTCTTTGGTTTAATTTAAATCGGATTCGATTATCCATTAATTTTAGAATCAATTTAATTAATTGGGTTCGAATTCAAATGAATAATCGATACCTACTATTCGTATTCACCCTTAACTCTGTGTACATAATAAATATAATGACTTAGTTAAATTTAATTGTATAAATAATTTAAATATATAACACTAAATTATTTGATAATTTTTAATCTTTAAAGTATGCAACTGTACGCGAGTTTTCACGTTAGAATAAAAACTTTTTTTTTTTAAATAACATCGTAAGAAAGCTAATGTTAATAGAGTTTTGATTTTGTAACTAATCAACTCAATTTGATTACTGTAACTGTATAGGTCCCCACCTTATGAACGTGTCTTTATATCTTTACTTTGGCACATGGTGGTCCCACTCTGCCTCTCACAAACAAGAAAGAATCAATCTTGGGTCCTTTGCTACAGAATGCAACACATAACAATCCATCACCATCCCCAGCATTATTCATTCATCATTTATTATTATTAAATAGGACAATTTACTGAAATAAATAATTTAACTTTCAATTTTATTCTAATACATATTTTGTAAAATAGATATCAAAATATATTTTTTTATAAACACATAGTTTACAAATAAATATAAACTGTTATAGGAATTTTACAGATTATATTCGAAATTAAACTGCACAAACACATAATTTGTGGTAGATGTATCGCGATTTGTATGTGAATTGTAAATGTACATAAATCACTCCACTTCTATTGCGATTTATGTTGATATCTAAACTGGTTAGAAATCGTAGCAGAAATTTTATAATTTTTGTTTTCAATTGAACATTTTTTTAACTTGAATCTTCAACTTTAGCATAGCTTTCACGAGTTTAAGTGCTTCACCTATATCTGACATTTTATTTTATCAGTGAAAAGACTTGACGCTGGACGATCAAGGGGTAGTTTTTGCTTTTTTATATAAATAAATAAAATAAAATAATTATTTTTTTTAAATGCAAAGTAGAATTGCACACCATTTCAGTCATGGTGCCTGTAAATTAGAGATTGAAATCATCTTTTTATATCTGTCTACTAACACCTGCGAAATGGGATACTTACAAAATAGAGTGGCGGCCATTTTTTCTGCTGTAGCAGGCGAAATGGCTTCCATTAGAATATTATAATGGATAAGGAATGATCATATTAAATCTTCCTACTTAAACAATAATAAGCTTAGATGTTTCATGAAAAGAGAGAAGGGATTGTTAAGAACAGATTTAGATTTCGTTTTTTATTTTTAATTTTTTACATTTAAATTTTTTTTAAAAGATACCTTATTTTTAAATGTTGAAAATAATAAAACTATGTTTAGTTGGTCTATTTTTAAAATGTATTTTTTAATATTTTAAAATATAAAATTATATTTTTATTAAATGTACGTTTTTTGTTATTTAATTTTTTATTAAGTTAATAATTTATTTTTATATAAAATCAAACATGAAATATATTTGTTGAATTTATACTCAATTTAGTTTTAAAATTTAGGATTGAACAAGTATATTGTTAAATTTTTTTATTTAGTATTGAGTACATACTACCTGAATTAAAAGAGTTATGGAGAATAATAGATTAACGTACTAGTCTTATCTTTTAATGGTTGATCTATATAAATGCAATTAATTATTTTAATATTGTTATTTATTTCATATTTGATATTATATAAAAATAAATAGTTCTTAAACTTGAAGAAAAAATTAAGAGCATCGTTGAGATTTTCTTGATCAAATGGCAGAGAACTTAGCTAATGAAATGAGCCAATAGTTAAGAAGATATAGCCTGAAGAAAAAAATAAAAACAAAACTAAATAAATAAATACAATATCCCAGGCCCCAAAAAATTTGATAATCAAAAGGGTCGTTGAAAACATCAACAAAAAAAATATATAAAAAAAAGAGAAAGCGGAATAATCTCAGAATTTGGGAGTATGATGGGAGAATCAAGCAATGTAGTAAGACTAATACTAGGTATAATGATGCATGGTGATGCAGAGTAAGAAGATAAAGATGTAGAGGCGAAAAAGGTCGTGATTTATGGACGTTTGCAATTCACACACAAATCGCGACACCCTACCGCGGGTTATGTACATTTTGATTTCGAACGTAATAGATCCTGTATGTTTATTTGTAAACCGTAGATCCTCTATCGCGGTTTACATAATTTATGAAAAAAAATGCATTTTGATATTCATTTTGTAAAATGTGTTTTTTAATAAAATTAGAAGATAAATTATTTATTTAGATAAATTGTCCTATTAAATATAAAAAATAGATTGAAGGATGATTTTTGTTTTTATTTTTTTTTCATAAAAAAAGATAAACTGAAATGGAACCCCGTTTCGAGTCCGTAATTGTGTTTTTTCCATTGTTCTGAGAATCGGACCGAACCGGCCGGTTCGACTGGATTAACCGGAAATCGATCATCTGCGACCCACTAACCTAACCCACCCCCAAATCATTCAGTACTCAGTTGTCACCACACGCCTCCCTCAACCCTACTTTCCTTTTCCTCCAACGAGCAGAGGGACTCCACAATCGACGCCGGCAGTGAGCCAGTGACCACCGTCGCGACCGACGAACGCCGTGAAGAACACTCCCACCGTCGCGGTCGTCGCATACCGTTGCGGCTGCTGGGTTTCTGGGTTTTGGTCGCGGGTCATGAAGCATCGTTGCGGCGTTGCGGGTTCTGGGTTTTGGTCGCTGGTCGTGAAGCACCGTTGTAGGTTCTGGGTTTCCGACTTTCTGGCTTCTAGGTTTCAAGCACTGTTGCGGGTTCTAGGTTTCTGGCTTCTGGGTTTCTGGTTTTCTGGCTTCTGTTCGTGCTATTTTTCTGGCTTATGTTCGTTCTTCACTTGCGGTAAGTTCTGGGTTTCTGGCTTCCGTTCGAATGTTGAATAAATTTGTTCTTCAATTCTTTATGAGAGGAATAAATTTGTTCTTCAATTTTTTGTATGTTGAATAAATTTGTTGAAATGTTGAATAAATTTGTTTGTTTGCTAGCTTCATGATTCTGAGGTTATTCGTTCATGAATTTCGATTTTCTCTACTTTATTTTGATTTTTTCTGCTTGATTTTGATATCTGTTCATGATTTTGTTTACTGGCTTCATTATTTGTTTGTTTGCTGGCTTCATGATTCTGAGGTTATTTGTTCATGAATTTGTTTGTTGAAAATTCTGGTAGGTGAGTCCTCTTCTCTTTACTGTGTTCTTGTTGTGTTGTGTATTGAAAAGTTGTTCTTGCTGTGTTATGGTATGGAATGGTGTGCTGTTGCAATTCTTGCAATCCTCTTTGCTGTGTTTTTGGCTGTGTTCTTGTTATGGTATTAATAATTGTTCTTTTGATGTGTTATTGATTAATTGTTTATAATTTATATTACACAATAATCTGTATTTTTTGTTAATAATCTTTCTGTGTTGTTCTTGGTGTTGTATTTAAACTGCTGATGGTGTTGTAGTTATTAACAATTTAGACATAAGTGTCATGTTATTTACATGGTTTTGATTTTTATGCTTGTGTATTTTTAGTCTTGTTTCAAAAATGTATGTATGAAAGAATACTATATGTATACGCTATATATTTATGCTTAAGTGCCGACTCTACATAGCTCTCTTCTTGAAGTTCTGCTCTTTATTATGTGAAATTTTAAATTTTATTAAGTTAAAAATTATTAAATTTATATATTTAAAATTATTTTTATATTTTTAATAATTTTATTTAATATTTAATTAAACCGGTTGAATCCCAATTAAACCTCGATCGAACTAATGAATCATTGAACCCTCACCGGTTCATTGACCGGTCCGATTCTCACGACCTTAGTTTTTTCCTAATGGAAACTTTTCACATGTGTCAATTATTTTATTGGCATATCGGTATGACATGTACGGTTCGGTTGATGGTCATCATTTTGTCGTGGTGTGTCTTTGGAAATACCAAAAACATCCCTATTTTGTAAGTTAAAATTATGTAAAGGGTTAGACTGCAGCAACATATATGTGGTTATTAGAGGATGGCTCCGTCAGCAGCTTGTTTTAGCCAAGTGTAGCCAATAATGGTGAAAGTAGCTTGAGCTAATGGGCTAGGGTGGATGGGCCATTTGTTCTTTTAGACTGGTATTTTTAAAAATAAGATAATAAAAATAAAATATAAAAGACAAAAATATAAAATTTTATATTTTTATATTTTGTTTAGTAATAAATTAAAATAAATTATAAAAATTTAATTTATTTTTATTTAAAAAATTTGAGATAAAAAATATAATAATAAAAAATATAATTATAAAAAATTAATAAGAATAATAAAAAATAAAAAATAAGTTGTGTCTTTTGTTATTATTTTTGTGTTTTTTCTGTCAGAGTGGACACAAAATATACTAATTTAGTGTCTTTAAATACAATATCTCTATCTATGTCTCTTCTGTCAAACACAATTTTATATATATTTTATCGATTTTTAGCAAATCGAAGGTGGTTCGATATCTATTATCTAGGAGCGAAACCTACTCATTTTGGTGAGTACCAGTTTTCTTAAAGTGCATCAAAGATCTTCCGATTGAATAGAAACTTAAGAAAATCTGAAAAAAATAAAAGATTTTAAAAATAAATTGACTGAATTTGAAATAAATTGCATTGAATTTAAATAAAATAGTAAAATGTCCTCAATTAGATCAAAGGACTTTTGAAATGGAAAATAAAAATACTGGAATGTAAAGTTTGAACAGAGAAAATAAATATTACTTGAATGATAAACTTGCAAGAAAAGTAAAATTTGCAGAAAGTGTAAATGAAAAAGTTAAAACAGTGGAAAGAATCTGATAGAAAAGTAACTCGAATGCAAACTCAATAAGTCGCTGGGATATGAGTGTACAAAATTCCAACACTTATTCCTTCGATTCTTTTCCTATTTATAAGAATCTTCCACCAATTGGGTTGAAATGTAACCTCCATGTTCATTAATTCATCAGTAAACGTTCCTGCTTCTTTTGCTTGACAAAAGTAACCACCAGGAATAGCCTTCGAAACTTGAACACTTTGATTTAACATTTTGAGCAGGTTGTGACCAAACATGACAGTTCTAACTCTTGCCCTGCATTCCTAGCCATAATCTTTCTCGATGCAAACATTTCTCGAAAACACGCGCTTACTGACTCTCCTTTTTGTATGCACAATAAATGCACTCTGGTTTCGTCGAAATAAGGTGATCTTTGATAGCCATGAGGCCGTAGCAGAGAATAGCATTCATTTTTTGGCCTTCCACTTAGCGAAGGACTACTCTTTGGCACAGCTCGAGCTTGCTCATAGCAGGAAGAAGGTTTGCAATTTCATTGAAAGACAGATCAAATGGAAGTCACCAAATCGCCCGTTTATTAAACTCAACTCGGATGGCTCTGTGTTAGATGGAGGAAGAGCAGCTTGTGGTGGGATCCTAAGGGACTCTGATGGAAGATTTATAGCTTGCTTTAGTTTGAATTTGGACGGCGAAACAGTGATGACAGCGGAGCTTTGGGGAATTTTACTAGGATTGGAGCTAGCTTTGAATATTGGTTGCTCTCATCTGATTATTGAAGTGGACACCCTTGGTGCAGTGAAGCTTTGCCGCCAGGAGGAAATTAACTTACATGCTACTAGATCTTTAGTCTTGGCTATTAGAAACAGATGCAGTAGGCTTACTAACTGGAATATTCATCACCAATTTCGGGAAGCAAATACTTGTGCTAATAGGTTGGCTCACTTTGGTCATAGTCTCTCATCTGGCTGTCATATTTTTTTCAATCTGCCTTCTTGTATTTCCTTAGCTTTTCATGCTGATTCTATAGGTATTGCTCTCCCTAGATTAGTCTTTATTTAGTTTTCTTATTTTTTTGGGCGTTTCTGCCCCGATGTTCATAAAAAAAAAACCTTAGTGTCTCTATCCCAATATCATGTCTCTCTAAACAAACACAATCTTAGATTTTTACCAAATCTTGCAAAAAATCAAAGTGGATAATAGACAAATTTTGAATATTTTCTACCACTATATGCTCTTGTCAAGGGAACGGACAATATAAAATTAAAAATGACTTAGGATAAAATAAGGCATAACTATAATCGATTATATATATGTGTATTTTTTAAAATTGATAGTAATGATTGATGAATATTATTAAATATTAAAATGAGTACTGATACATATATAATAAGTCTTTCTGGTATATAAATCATACAAATTAATTATAACTCAATAAACTTCACTTATATAATGCGTGTGTAAAAATTACGTTGTTCTTCTTTGTATCCTGCGTTTCTTTTCTTCCTTCTCCTCCTCTTTTTTTTTTTACGTTTTTCTTCCTTTTGCAATTTGATGTGACTGAAGTCATTGAGCACAAATATAGTAAAAAGACTTGACCAAGATAAAAAGACTGTAAAGAGTTTATTAATTAAAAGAAATAAATGATATTGTTGTAATATTATAAAATTGAATCATTTTTATTAAAATAATCATTAGATTAAATTTGTTATTGTTAATTATATTTATTTTGTATTCAAATAAAGTAAAATATGTGACAAAAATATAGTTACTATATTTGTGTATATTATATGCAAAAATATTTTATAAAGATAAATAATCAGCTATATATTCGTGTATATTATATGCAAAAATATTTTATAAAAATAAATAATTAGCTACTATATATATTTATGTATAAATATATATGTTATTTTATTCAATTTTTTAATAAAATTATTATCACCTGAATAATCAAATTTAGTATAAAAAAAGAATCAATTTCATTATAACTAGATAATTAAATTTTTTCATAAATACTAAATATGTATTCTTATATAACTAGTGGCTTATTTTTTATTTTTGTATTTATGTAATATAATTAAAAATAATTTGACATACTTTTTTTATATATCAAAATTAATATTAGTATACAAGTTTATAACTTACATAAATTTAAGCGAATATGAACCATATGGATGCAAAAATAAATTTATGTAAACAAACATTCTTTTATTGAATAAAATATTTTTTTTCCACTTTAAAATGCTCATTTTATCTTAATATGGATTATCTGTATTATTTTATTTTGTTTTTATGTCTTTAGTAAATATTTTCTTAACAATGAATAATATTAATAATTTAAAATTATTGTTTATACTATTGTTATTTAAATATTCTCTTAATAATGAATACTAAAATTCAATACCACAATTTATATAAGAAAATTTAGATACAGATGTATTAAATTTAATTTATAAAATTGTATAATTATATTTTTATTTTTATTTTTATTTTATTTTATTTAAATAAAAGAATTCATTAACCAATAACTCAAGCCCAATTGACATCTGCCTCTAACACTATATTTAGCTGGTCCAAGTCTAACACTAACACTAACTAGCTTTCCACAACACCACAATTTGAGCTGCTTTCCACAACACCACAAGGGCATCAAGCCACATTTCTAAAAAATCCACTCTTCGGGTTAACGAAATGGCTGGTGCTCATCTCATAGTGTTTAACATCTTCGCATATATTTTTCTGATGTGAAATTTTTACATGACTCATTTATGTGGAAAATTTCCAACATTAATTAAGAAATTAGAGTTCAAATATGATTTGATTGTAGAAATTTTTTTGGTATGTATTGGGTCTAAAGAGGTGTCGTCCTCATATATGACTCAATATGTGTTGTATAGGGTTTTGGAAGAATATAACGCAACACTGCCATTTTGAAGTCGACTGAAGGGCTTTGTCATAAGGCTTAATACAATTTAAAGTTAATTGAATGGTTTTGATCACAGAATTTATATGCAACTGAACATTTGAAAAATTATATCTAAGATTGATTCTTGGATAATATCTGACAGCAAGATATAAATTGACACGTGAATTTACTCAATTTATAGTCGGTATAAAATTAGATATGCATCATTTTTATTTGTACATATTTTTTTATTTATATTCTATGTGTATCTGTATTATTTGTATTTTTTTTCTGTGTAATATTTTTTTATATTTTTGTCTGTTTATTGTCTTTCTATATTTTGCTATTTATCTGTTAAATAACAAAGAATAAATAAACATAACTAATAATCCCGACTTTATTAAGAACCATGATTTTGAAAATTGAACTGGACTGGTCGGTTCAACCGGAATAATCTGAAAATTGGTCGAATTGGCGGTTAACCGGTGAACCGTCGAAATCAGCCAGATTTTTTTGGGGATTCTGGTTCGGTGGCTACTTCAAAACGGCGCCATTTAAGTTTAAAAAAAAATAAAAACAATCCTTGCCCCAATATCCATCGTATATGCCATCCCAGATCGCACCCCTCTCTTTTCTCTCTAAAATTGGAAAACACTAGTCCCCAAACGGCCAAACTCTTCTTCTCCGAACTTCGAACGCAGCCCGCAGCCACCATTTCTCTTCGAAGTCATCACCACTCTTCTCGTCCGGGGACAAACGGTGGGTGCGGCGTCGCGTATGGAAGTCTGGAGGCTCTCTTCGGCGGAAGTTCGAAGCAACCCGCAACAACCATTCCTCGTCTCATCGTTCCTCCTTTCGCCGCCGTCGTAGGAAGGTCTCATACTCTTCTCTCCTCTCATCGTTCTCGGTCGTCATCTCCTCTGTTTAACCTCTCTCTGTCTTTGCCGGCAGTTCCCACTCCTCCGCCCCCTCACTTCCCTTCCTCCCTCGCCGCCAGTAAGCATTGTTGATTGGAATTATTTTTGCTTGTTTTGTAATTTGTGTAACACCCTAAATAATAATTCTAGAAGCCCGATGAAGAATTAAGCTCAAATACGGAATCACAAAGCGCGAGACATTCACATGAAGCTAAAAGCATAAAGGTACAAGATAAGGCTACGAAATATAAGACATATATAGATATATAAGAGTATATTAGTCATAGAGAATTTGCCGCAGTCCGCGGAGTTTAAGCCGACTAGTATATACCAACATACATAGTTTTGAAAGTTAAAATAGCATATACAGAATATCTCTCTCAAAGTTAGCCTCTAAGACAAAATATAAATACAAAAGTAAGAGTACTAACACAAATAATCAAAGCACTCTAAAACATGATTAAGGTCCTCCGCTCTGTCACGATCAAGCAACTCACCGAGGTGGGGTTGCAACCTGCATCTGAAAAACAACAACAAAGTATGGAATAAGAACCAAAGGTTCTCAGTATGATAACAATACTCAGTAATGTAAGATATAAGACTCTTGGACGCCAGAGGCAATCCTAGAGCTTCATATCCATCATGAGATTTAAGCTTAAAACATAAGTAAATTTAAACTGCGACTTTAAATACCATACGTAATGGGGTAATCTAACTTAGGGAATTTCTAAATTATTAGTTCACCTCTGTCCCATAGCCTTCACCAGCCTAATAACCTCCATGCGATCCCATCGCCACCACCTACCAATCCTCCTCAATTCCAGTAGAAAACACAAGTAATTCATACAAGTAAAACACAAGTAATTATCAAATATATCAAGTAATTCAAGAAGCAATTAAGCATGTTATACAAATAGGCAAACAACCATATAGAAGATGCGCACGATGAATGCTTGCTCTATCGGCTGTGATATTACATTGTCGGTTCAACTGCCAACCCGACACATCCCCCCGAAATGTTGTCTTTCGGACACAAATAAAATGGGTACCCCAGGGATATTGTACCTGGTCCACGGTCTATGGATATAGTGCCGGTATACTCTTGTGATTCCAAAAGGATTCGAGTGGGATACTCAACCACAGACCTCATATCTCAACGTAAGTGGGACTAGCCACTGCCCTTACGCCACCGCCGCGACCTCAACAGGCGGGATTAACCAAACCGTCCCTGCCAGGCACATAACGTATCAACAATAGCAGTATAAAATAATATTTCAGTGGTTTTTAGAAATCATTTTCAGTAACGCCATCATTCCATTCCGAGTCCTAGACCCATCTCAAGCACCATCAAATTCACAACTCCACAATTTCATTATACCAATCGTCTTTATAGTACTCTACCACTTCACTCAACTAATCCACCCTCACTACTCCAAAATCCTATGGCTCCGTCTTCTAAACTTTTTACCTGAAACTATCTAGTTAACTTACTTATGGTATTCTCTATGCTTCAAAGCCTAAAAACAAGCTAAGTGATGAGCGGATAATTTATACACTTTTTGGCATTGTTTTTAGGTAGTTTTTAGTAAGTTCAAGCTACTTTTAGGGATGTTTTCATTAGTTTTTATGTTAAATTCACATTTCTGGACTTTACTATGAGTTTGTGTGTTTTTCTGTGATTTCAAGTAATTTCTGGCTGAAATTGAGGGACTTGAGCAAAACTCTGAAAAAGGCTGACAAAAGGACTGCTGATGCTGTTGGAATCTGACCTCCGTGCACTTGAAATAGATTTTCTGGAGCTACAGAACTCCAATTGGCGCGCTCTTAACAGCGTTGAAAAGTAGACATTCAGAGCTTTCCAGAAATATATAATAGTCCATACTTTATTCGGAAATTGACGACGTAACTTGGCGTTGAACGCCAAATACATGCTGCTGTCTGGAGTTAAACGCCTCATGATCCGGAGTTGAACGCCCAAAACACGCTATAACTTGGAGTTCAACTCCAAGAAAAGCCTCAGCTCGTGGATAGATCAAGCTCAGCCCAAGCATACACCAAGTGGACCCCGGAAGTGGATTTATGCATCAATTACTTACTCATGTAAACCCTAGTAGCTAGTCTAGTATAAATAGGATAAGTTACTATTGTATTAGACATCTTTTGACAGTTTAATCTTTGACTGTTCTAGTCTTTGATTATAGATGGCGGCATTCATGGGGATCCAGAAAGTCTAACCTTGTCTGTGGTATTCCGAGTAGGATCCCGGGAATCCGGAAAGTCTAACCTTGTCCGTGGTATTCCGAGTAGGATTCCGGTATTGAATGACTGTGACGAGCTTCAAACTCGCGATTGCTGGGCGTGATGACAAACGCAAAAGGATCAATGGATCCTATTCCAACATGATCGAGAACCAACAGCTGATTAACCGTGCTGTGACAGAGCATTTGGACCATTTTCACTGAGAGGATGGGATGTAACCATTGTCAAGGGTGATGCCTCCAGACGATTAGCCGTGCAGTGACAGCGCATAGGACCATTTTCCCGAGAGGATTAAAAGTAGCCATTGATGATGGTGATGCCCTACATACAACTTACCAAGGAAAGGAGTAAGAAGAATTGGATGAAAGCAATAAGAAAATAGAGATTCGAAAGGATTCTAGCATCTTCACATGCCTATCTGAAATTCCCACTATTGATTTACATAAGTATTTCTATCCCTTTTTATTTTCTATTTATTATTAATTTTCGAAACCCATAACCATTTAATCTGCCCAACTGAGATTTACAAGGTGACCATAGCTTGCTTCATACCAACAATCTCTGTGGGATCGACCCTTACTCACGTAAGGTATTACTTGGATGACCCAGTACACTTGCTGGTTAAGTTGAACGGAGTTGTGAGCTTCTCTAACAGTTCCTGGAACTCTTTTATCACAATTTCGTCCACCACTAAGACACCCTAGATAAGCATTATGAAAGTTTACAAACTTGCTGGGAAGGTAAAATAGTTAAAAACAACATTTTCATAAAAATACAGGGCAGTGTGCATACGCACGCATGGGGTTGTGCGTACGCCTCCCATAGAAAGTTTCGAGAAGTGTGTGTACGCATAGAGGTGTGCGTACGCACAGAAGGTAAAAGTTTTTATTTTAAACGCGCACAGAGATACGTGCGAACACCCTCAACAGAATGCACTTCCCAGCGTGTGTGTGCGCACGATGTTGTGTGTACACTCTCAACAATAGGCATTTTCCTGTGTGTGCGTTCGCACTAGAGTGTGTGTGCGCACGTTTTCAAAAATTCACAGGGTGTGCATGCGCACAAGACTGTGCGCATGCACAAGTCGAAATATAGCCACTGTTCAGAGCACGCGCACAGCAGTGTGCATGCGCACACAAACCAGAAATCCCAAATTCTGCAACATCAAAGAATTCAGATTTTTGCTACCAACTTCCAACGATTATATCTTTCTCTAAAAAATTCAGATTTATACAAAATCTATACCGTTTTAAAGCTCTTTGAATTATTTTTAATTTGATATAAAATTCACTTAATTTCAAAAATCGTAACTCAAGATATGATCCGTCAAAATTCACCAAAAACAAGTTTTTACCAAAAGTTCACTAAATTCTCAAAACTTCAAAATTCACAACCAAACCAATTCCAAGCCTATTAAATTCACCATAAATCACAACCAAATGCTATACCTTATTTTTCCATCATAATTCAACCAACGCAATACCTATATCAATCAATTCCTCCTTCATAAACTCAACAACTCCACAATTGTAAATCAATATTCCAATATTACCGACTTTAACAAAATCTCATTACTCATAAACATCACTTATCTTATCTCAACATCAACACACATAATAATTCATTATCATCCCACACAATCATCATCATTTCACCCAACTTTATAATTCAACATCATCATTCACCATACTCATCACAATCATCAAAATCATCATACATCACAATTATCAACAATCTATTTCAATCCTATCCTGTAGTCTACTAGCTTAAGTGTCCAGAAATATTACATATTACATAGAGGAAACCGAAACCATACCTTGGCCGATTCCCAATTATGCATAAAACACCAAATTTTTACCTCAACCAAGTTTTCGCAAGTTTCCAAGTTCAACAAGCCACCACACACAATCCAAAAGCTCCAATAATCATAAATTCCAAGCTCTACAAAATTAATATACATAACATAAATTCTAGGGTTCATCAATAATCATAATTTCATGAGGGTTTAAGGCAATCCTACCTTACCCACTACAAATTTGGGTAAAACCCAATAATTTCTCACTATTGGTTGGCACCTAAACAACCAAAACACAAAAATTCACTCAAAACCAAAACCTAAATTTTTAAATTTCTTAGAACAAAGGAAAGGAAAGGAAATTTTGAGTTCTTACCTACACAAGTTAGATAGAACTAACGGGCTCAGCGAGACTTTACGTAGTCGCTGACGGCATGCAAATCGGAGCACCGTAGCTCAAGTTATGGCCACCGAAAGTTGTACGTGAATAGTAACACTTCTCTTCTCCTCTCTCTCAATTCAGCAGCTGCTCTTTGTGTTTTTAGGTTGTATAGGAGGCTGAATGGCCTTCACTTAAGCATATATATATAAGTTGGGCTTGGGCCCAACTTGGGCTCAGTCCAATCTGTTAGCATTTTTTGTCCAACTTTAAGCCAAACCTTTAAAATTAGTGCTTGGTTTTCAAATTTAATTATTTTCTAAGTTTTTCTACAGTTTTTATCATTCTCGCATAGTACTAGACAGATTCAAGCCGATACTATCGGTTACTTTTTTGGTACGCGATTTTACGCAATTTTCTGCAGAAAATTACATTTTCCAACTCAGAAAAATCTACTGAATCCAAATATCATATTTATATTTTCTAATTAATATTCTAAATTTGAACCTATTCTGGACAATTAAATTATTATTATTTTATGTTCATTAATCGGTTAATTAATTCGGGGTTCTTATATTCTCCCCACCAAATAAGAAATTTTGTCCCCAAAATTGTTTACCTTTCATCTTCGTTAAATGTTCCCTTAACTTAAACCTATCCCTCACTATTCACCTTTCCATTCCTCCACGTCAACTCAATTTCCTATTTACATCCTTCATTCCTATTTATAATGTCATATCTTAACCAAATTCAAGCCTACGTTATACTTATTCTTCTCACTCTTAGCTCTCTTCAGTCAACCCCAATACAACATTAGCATTTCAATTCAATTACACCTTTAATCATCTCCAAAACCTACTCTATTTCAATCTAATCTTACAGTCCCAATTAAATTCAGTTTCTAAGAAATCCATATTTTCCTTAACCCACTAAGCTCTTCAATAATTCAAGTCTAAGATACGTCTAGTCACCGTCCTACTACCTCTATTCACAACTATCATGTGTCATTGCTTTCCACAAGTTTCTTCTACGCTACTCTGATTTTCAGCCACTAATTAATTAACTAATCCAAATATTTAGTCCGGTGATACATTATTATCGAATTACAAAATCTAGGCTTACTTTTAAACTTCCTCAACTTGTCCCAAATAGGATTTACGCTCATCCTATGACTAAGTCATAACTTAGGGCCTTATAATATCTCTATGCCTAATTCCAAGTCTCATTAAATCCGCAATCTCAATACTTGTATTACTTAGGACCTCAACAACAACTAGAGTACCTATTTTGGATTTTTTTTTATCTTTAAGTGCAGCACTACAACTCAACATACTAAACAACCAATGAATTTTCACTTATCATAACTACAATCAAGTGTCAAACTCAGCCAAAAATTCAAGCCTAAATTCATTCTCACTTATTTTTCTTCTTTTCTACTTAACTCTGCACTCAATAATTCACCATGTGCCAAATGTTATATTAACCACCTTATAATCTATACGTGAAAACCAAAATCAAGCGTGAAAATCCCTAGGTGATAACTTAACTCAAAATAGTAATTACATCCATCTCCATGGAGTTACTTCCTCCTTGCTCCAAGTCTTCAACACAAACACAAATGCAGCAGGCTCCACATCGTGAGTCAGCGAATTCACTTAGTACAGCCTCAATCATCGCGACGCCTAAACCACTACATCCTAATGTTACATCGAAACGCACTCCAAGATTTCCAACGAAGCATCATCGTAGATCCCAACTGGTTCATGGGATTCCAGCAACACAACCATTAGCTCTGTAATTAATCTTTCTTTCAAGTCATTGAGAAGTTTCTCCACAGTTTGACGTCCGAACTAATGAGGCATCCTTTTGCATGTCGGCTCAGTCATCGGTAATTCCATTTGCAAAACTGAAGCTTCACAACTCCTCGTAGGGTCGCACACTCCTAAATTTTGTCCTTCGTGTTCATAATTTGTGTCCTAAGGAAACTAACATATTGATGATTGCATCTAAGGATTGCATGCGACGTTAAAACGAGCTCAAGTTATCTGAAGGGATACCAAACTCAAAAGAAATAAAAACAATTTTGAATGGTATCCGTAAGAAATTGAAAAGGTACATTGTGTTGTTATCAAACAAGATTGTAGAAAATAAGAAAATGCACCATAAAGAGGATATGTGCAAACAAGGAATAGGATTAGGCAAGGTTCAATTTATTCACCAAGAGAGAGTCCGAAATAATGAACTCTAATGTAATTTACAAGTAAAAAGATCGGTCGGTTCACAAGGGTGTATTGGTGCTCTCCTTCATATAAAACCTCAAACCACCATTAAGATTACCGCGCTTTTGCAGCGTTACTTAGACTCGTTGGTCTCTAATAATTTGATTATTCGCTCACGTCAGCCAAAAATGTACCTAAATTATGTTAGCTTTATCGGCAATAATCTACGCGGCACAAGTAAGTTTGGTCTTAAATTTGATACTATGTTTGACACTTTAGTCTCAAACCCTCATCTCCGTCATAAGCTATTAGTAAACACGGTGTTCCAATATCACACAAGGGTGTTAAAGCTTTGTAACCAATTACACATTTACCTCTCATCAAAAGATCCTTTTTAGCAGCATCACTGGTGTTCACAGCGAACACTCTCCCTTGGTGTTGATTCCTACCCGGATTCGGGTTCCTCCCATGAGTACAATCCCTCGCCAGGTGATCAGGCAGTCCACAATTAAAGCAATCACCTCTTCCCTTCACATGGTGATATGAATCAAAAGTGGATTTCCTATTCTTGCCTTGACCTTGAGGTACATGTCATCCCCTCTTAAAGTTTTGAGCTCTTGGATGAAAATGCTCCTCACACCACGGTTGTTGTTTTTCCCACAAGTATCTCTTATTGATGCCATTTTCTTTGCACACTCCTCCACAACCTTTGCCTTGTTCACAAGCTCGGAAAAGATCCGAATCTCCAAAGGAGCTACAGCAGTCATGATGTTATCCCTCAAGCCTCCTTGGTACTTAATACACTTCTAGCTCTCATATGACTCTAGGACACCCTAACATACCCTAGAGAACCTACAAAGCTCCTCAAACTGACTAGTATAATCGGCTACAGACAGTAAGCCTTGCTTAAGCTACATGATGAGCAGATATTTTATACGCTTTTTGGGGTAATTTCATATAGATTTTAGTATGTTTTAGTTAGTTTTTAGTATAATTTTATTAGTTTTTAGGCAAAATTCATATTTATGGACTTTACTATGAGTTTGTGTATTTTTCTATAATTTCAGGTATTTTCTGGCTGAAATTGAGGGAGCTGAGCAAAAATTTGATTTAGGCTGAAAAAGGACTGCTGATGCTGTTGGATTCTGACCTCCCTGCACTCGGAATAGATTTTCTGGAGCTACAGAAGTCCAATTGGCGCGCTCTTAATTGGGTTGGAAAGTAGACATCCAGGGCTTTCCAGAAATATATAATAGTTCATACTTTGCATGAAGATAGACGACGTAAACTGGCATTCAATGCCATTTCCATGTTGCAGTCTGGCGTTCAGCGCCAGAAACAGGTTGCAAGTTGGAGTTCAACGCCAGAAACAGGTTACAACTTGGTGTTCAACTCCAGAAACAGCCCAAGCACGTGAGAAGCTTAAGTCTTAGCCCCATCACACACCAAGTGGGCCCCAGAAGTGGATTTCTGCACCAATTATCTTAGTTTACTCATTTTTTGTAAACCTAGGTTACTAGTTTAGTATTTAAACAACTTTTAGAGACTTATTTTGTATCTCATGACATTTTTAGATCTGAAATTTGTACCTTTTGGCAGCATGAGTCTCTAAACCCCATTGTTGGGGGTGAGGAGCTCTGCAGCGTCTCGATGAATTAATGCAATTCTTTCTGTTATTCCATTCAAACACACTTGTTCCTATCTAAGATGTTCATTCGCACTTCACTATGAAGAAGGTGATGATCCGTGACACTCATCACCTTCCTCAATCCATGAACGTGTGCCTGACAACCACCTCCATTCTATATTAGATTGAATGAGTATCTCTTAGATTCCTTAATCAGAATCTTCGTGGTATAAGCTAGAATTGATGGCGGCATTCATGAGAATCCGGAAAGTCTAAACCTTGTCTGTGGTATTCCGAGTAGGATTCAAGGATTGGATGGCTGTGACGAGCTTCAAACTCGCAATCATTGGGCGTGATGACAAATGCAAAAGAATCAATGGATTCTATTCCGACATGATCGAGAACCAACAGATGATTAGCCATGCTGTGACAGAGCATTTGGACCGTTTTCACTGAGAGGATGGGAGGTAGCCATTGACAACGATGACGCCTTACATACAGCTTGCCATAGGAGGATCCTTGCGTGCGTGAAGAGGAGGACAAGAGAAAAGCTGAAATAAAGAAGACAAAGCATCTCCAAAACTCCAACATATTCTCCATTATTGAGTAACAATTACTTATTCCAAACACTTTCACTTTTTACAATTATAGCTAAAGAACCCTATTGGTATCCTGACTAAGAATAATAAGATAACCATAGCTTGCTTCAAGCCAACAATCTCCGTGGGATTCGACCCTTACTCACGTAAGGAATTACTTGGACGACCCAGTGCACTTGCTGGTTAGTTGTGCGGATTGCAAAAGTGTGATTGCAATTTCATGCACCAAGTTTTTGGTGCCGTTGCCGGGGATTGTTTGAGTTTGAACAACTAAAGGTTTATTTTGTTGCTTAGATTAGGAATAATTTATTTTTGTTGCTGTAGAGTCATCAAATCTGAGTCTTTTATTTTCTTTTCAAAAATTTTTTTTAAAAATATTATTTTTCTTTATCAATTTTTAATTTTTTTCGTGAGTTCAGTGTCTTGTTCTAAGTTTGGTGTCAATTGCATATCTTGTATTTTCCTTTAAATTTTCGAATTAGTGTTCTTTGTTTTTTCTTGATCTTCAAATTGTTCTTGTCAATTTTTCTTGTTTGATCTTTGGTTTGTCTTGTTCTGTGTCTTTTCTTGTTTTTCTTGTGCTTTTTCAAAACATTAGTTTTCAAAAAAAGTTATTTTTATCTATAAAAATAATACATCTTTAAAACACAATATATTTATAGCTCAGTTGGCTAGAGCGTTGGCTTATATTCTTGGCAATTAGGTATCTTCTTTTTTTAAAACTTTTTCAAAAATAATTTTTCTTTGATTAAATCTTGTGCCAAACTTTAAGTTTGGTGTTTTCTTGTTAATCTTTTTATAATTTTCAAAAATTTTATTGAGGTTTTCTAAAAAATTTTAAGTTTGGTGTTCCTTCTTTTGTTCTTGTTGTTCTTGTGAATCTTCAAAGTGTTCTTGAGTCTTTTTTGTGTTTTGATCTTAAAATTTTTAAGTTTGGTGTTCCTTGGTGTTTTTCCGCCAAAATTTTCGAAAACAAGGATCATTAGATCTAAAAATTTTAAGTCTTGTGTCTTTTGTGTGTTTTTCTCTTTCATCATAAAATTCAAAATTCAAAAAAAATATCTTTTCTAACTATTTTTTAGCAATTATTTCGAATTTTTTAAGAAAAATTCAGATTTCAATTTCAAAATTTTTCAAATCTTATCCTTTTAAGTTTTTTTTAAAAAAATATATATATATATATTATATCTTTTTCATATTTTCTCTCTCCTCACTTTTTTTGAAAATCTTCATAAAATATTTTCAAATTTTTATTAATTTTTTAATTTTAATTTTCTTATTTTATCTTATTTTTATTTTGGTTTTTATTTTATTTCGAAAATCATTTTTTTATTTATTTATAAAATAAATAAAATAAATCCACGTCATCTCCCTTTCTCCATCATGGACCTAAGTGGACATGAACAGTCCAGAAGGACTTTGGGGTCATATGCTAACCCAACTACTGCTTCATATGGGAGTAGTATATGTATATCCTCCATTGGAGTTAGTAGTTTTGAGTTGAACCTACAGAGTTTCTGGCACAATTTTTACAAATTGCTGACATAGTACATGATAAGGAAGTAGATCAGGATGTCTACAGATTATTACTATTTCCATTTGCTGTAAAAGATCAAGCTAAGAGGTGGTTAAATAACCAACCTAAGGACAGCATAAAGACATGGAAACAGCTGTCAGAAAAATTTCTGAATCACTATTTTCCTCCAAAACGGATGACACAGGTAAGGCTGAGCATCCAAGGCTTTAAACAAGGAGATGATGAATCTCTTTATGATGCTTGGGAGAGATACAGAGAGATGCTAAGAAAATGCCCCTCTGAAATGTTTTCAGAGTGGGTGCAATTAGACATCTTCTACTATGGGCTTACAGAAAGAGCTCAGATTTCTCTAGACCACTCAGCTGGTGGATCTATACACATGAGAAAGACAATAGAAGAAGCTCAAGAGCTTATTGATACAGTTGCCAGAAATCAGCATCTGTACCTAAACAGTGAATCTTCCATTAACGAAGAGGCTAATAGGAATATGGAAGTACAGTTGAAGCAAACAGAACAGCAGTTATCAAAACAAATAACAGAAGAGTGTCAAGTAGTGCAATTAAGAAGTGGGAAAAAATTAAATACCTCACTACAAGGTAGCAGGAAGCCAAGAAATGAGCAAACTACCCAAAATCCATCTGAGGACAGTAAGAGCCCAGAGAGGAATAATTCTGGCGCTCAAATGCCAAAAAATGGGTGGAAAGCTAGCGCTGAACTCCCAAACCATGCTCAGTCCTGGCATTTAACGCCAGAAACAAGCAAGGAATTAGCATTGAACGCCCAAAGGAAGCACAGTTCTGGCGTTCAAAAGCCAGAAACAAGTAAGGAGTTGGCGTCTAACGCCACTCCAGCTTCCACCCCTGGCATTCAAACACCAATGGGAGATCAGACACATACAAGTGCTGATAATAACCCTTCTAAAAAGGCTTCTCAACCCACATCTGCAGGCAATAAACCTGCAGCAACTAAGGTTGAAGAATACAAAGCCAAAATGCCTTATCCTCAGAAACTCCGCCAAGCGGAACAGGACAAGCAATTTGCCCTCTTTGCAAACTATCTCAGGACCCTTGAAATAAAGATTTCATTTGCAGAAGAACTTGAGCAAATACCCTCTTATGCTAAGTTCATGAAAGAGATCTTAAGTCATAAGAAGGATTGGAGGGAAACCGAAAAAGTTTACCTCATTGAAGAATGCAGTGCAGTCATTCTGAAAAGCTTACCTGAGAAGCTTAAAGATCCAGGAAGCTTTATGATACCATGCACATTAGAGGATACTTGTACCAAGCAAGCTCTATGTGACCTTGGGACAAGTATCAACTTAATACCTGCATCTACTATCAAAAAGCTTGGTTTGACTGAAGAAGTCAAGCCAACCCGGATATGTCTTCAACTTGCTGATGGCTCCATTAAATACCCATCAGGCGTGATTGAAGACATGATTGTCAAGGTTGGGCCATTTGCCTTTCCCAGTGACTTTGTGGTGCTGGAAATGGAGGAGCACAAGAGTGCAACTCTCATTCTAGGAAGACCTTTCCTAGCAACTGGCCGAACCCTTATTGACGTCCAAAAAGGGGAAGTAACCCTGAGAGTCAATGAGGACGAGTTTAAGTTGAATGTTGTCAAAGCTATGCAGCATCCAGACGCCCCAAATGACTGCATGAGCATTGACATTATTGACTCTCTGGTACAAGAGGTCAATATGATTGAGAGTCTCGAATCAGAGCTAGAGGATATCTTTAAAGATGTTCAGCCTGATATGGAGGTATCAGAGAGAATAATAGAACCTCTGAAAATCCCTCAGGAAGAGGAGAAACCTCCTGATGCATAGCTCAAACCATTACCACCATCCCTGAAATATGCATT
>NC_029774.3:108922121-108922493 GCF_000817695.3 Arachis duranensis | reverse complement strand
CGAATAAAACATAAAGATAGAGATAGAGATACTTATGTAATTCATTGGTAGGAATTTCAGATAAGCGTATGAAGATGCTTGACCCTTCCGTCTCTCTGCTTTCCCACTGTCTTCATCCAATTCTTCTTACTCCTTTCCATGGCAAGCTTGTGCAAGGGTTTCACCGTTGTCAGTGGCCACCTCCCATCCTCTCAGTGGAAATGTTCAACGCACCCTGTCACGGCATGGCTATCCATCTGTCGGTTCTCAATCAGGCCGGAATAGAATCCAGTGATTCTTTTGCGTCTGTCACTAACGCCCCGCCCTCAGGAGTTTGAAGCACGTCACAGTCATTCAATCATTGAATCCTACTCAGAATACAACAGACAAGGT
>NC_029774.3:108921097-108922003 GCF_000817695.3 Arachis duranensis | reverse complement strand
GTACAGCAGAGCTCCACACCTTAATCTATGGTGTGTAGAAACTCCACCGTTGAAAATACATAAGAACAAGGTCTAGGCATGGCCGAATGGCCAACCTCCCAATGATCTAAGATAGCATCAAAACAAAGATAACTACCCAGATATGATCTAAGAACTAAATGTCCAAAGATGATCTAGAGATCTAAAGTGATCAAAAGATGAAAATACAATAGTAAAAGGCCCTATATATAGAGAACTAGTAGCCTAGGGTGTACAGAGATGAGTAAATGACATAAAAATCCACTTCCGGGCCTACTTGGTGTGTGCTTGGGCTGAGCATTGAAGCATTTTCGTGTAGAGACTTTTCTTGGAGTTAAACGCCAGCTTTGATGCTAGTTTGGGCGTTTAACTCCCACTTTGGTGCCAGTTCCGGCGTTTAACGCTGGGAATTCTGAGGGTGACTTTGAACGCCGGTTTGGGCCATCAAATCTTGGGCAAAGTATGAACTATCATATATTGCTAGAAAGCCCAGGATATCTACTTTCCAACGCCGTTGAGAGCGCGCTAATTGGGCTTCTTTAGCTCCAGAAAATCCACTTCGAGTGCAGGGAGGTCAGAATCCAACAGCATCTGCAGTCCTTTTCAGTCTCTGAATCAGATTTTTGCTCAAGTCCCTCAATTTCAGCCAGAAAATACCTGAAATCACAGAAAAACACACAAACTCATAGTAAAGTCCAGAAAAGTGAATTTTAACTAAAAAATAATAAAAATATACTAAAAACTAACTAGATCATACTAAAAACACACTAAAAACAATGCCAAAAAGCGTACAAATTATCCGCTCATCACAACACCAAACTTAAATTGTTGCTTGTCCTCAAGCAACTGAAAATCAAACAAGATAAAAAGAAGAGAATCTGCAATGAA
>NC_029774.3:108919455-108920118 GCF_000817695.3 Arachis duranensis | reverse complement strand
CTCCATCCTTTTCTTAGTGATGGGCTTGTCCTCATCAATGAGGATGTCTCCCTCTATGTCAATTCCAACTGAATAACAGAGGTGACAAATGAGATGAGGAAAGGCTAACCTTGCTAAGGTAGAGGACTTGTCCGCCACCTTATAAAGCTCTTGGGATATAACCTCATGAACTTCTATTTCTTCTCCAATCATGATGCTATGAATCATGATAGCCCGGTCTATAGTAACTTCGGACCGGTTGCTAGTGGGAATGATTGAGCGTTGGATAAACTCCAACCACACCCTAGCCACGGGCTTGAGGTCATGCCTTCTCAATTGAACCGGCTTTCCTCTTGAATCTCTCTTCCATTGGGCGCCCTCTTCACAAATGTCTATGAGGACTTGGTCCAACCTTTGATCAAAGTTGACCCTTCTAGTGTAAGGATGTTCATCTCCTTGCATCATGGGCAAGTTGAATGCTAACTTTACATTTTTCGGACTAAAATTCAAGTATTTCTCCCGAACCATAGTAAGCCAATTCTTTAGGTCTGGGTTCACACTTTGATCATGGTTCTTGGTGACCCATGCATTAGCATAGAACTCTTGAACCATTAAGATTCTGACTTGTTGAATGGGGTTGGTAAGAACTTCCCAACCTCTTCTTCGGATCTCATGTCGGATCTC
>NC_029774.3:108918509-108919427 GCF_000817695.3 Arachis duranensis | reverse complement strand
GTTCTTGATGCTCCACCCTTAGTTGTCCCATGTTGGAACTCAATTCTCCTAGGGAGGTGTTTGGTTGCTCCCAATAGTTTTGTGGAGGAAAGTGCATCCCTTGAGGTGAATCTCTCCATCTCCCATGACTCGGAGGTAGAAGCTTTTGCCTTCCCTTTCCTCTTTCTAGAGGTTTCTCCGGCCTTGGTTGCCATAAATGGTTATGGAAAAACAAAAAGCAATGCTTTTACCACACCAAACTTAAAAGGTTTGCTCGTCTTCGAGCAAAAGAAGAAAGAAGAGGGTAAAGGAAGAAGAAATGAGAAAGAAGGGAATGGCTTTGTGTTTGGCCAAAAAGGGAGAGTAGTGGTGTTTAGGTTGTGTGAAAATGAAGGAGTGAAGATGGGTTTATATAGGAGTGGGGAGAGGGTAGGGTTCGGTCATGTATGGGTGGGTTTGGGTGGGAAAGTGGTTTAAATTTGAATGGTGAAGTAGGTGGGGTTTTATGAAGGATGGATGTGAGTGGTGAAGAGAAAGATGGGATTTGATAGGTGAAGGGTTTTTGGGGAAGAGGTGTTGAGGTGATTGGTGAATGGGTGAAGAAGAGAGAGAGTGTGGTAGGGTAGATGGGGATCCTGTGGGGTCCACAGATCCTGAGGTGTCAAGGAAAAGTCATCCCTGCACCAAATGTCATGCAAAAATGCGTTTTGAGCCAATTCTGGCGTTAAACGCGGGCTGGTGCCCATTTCTGGCGTTTAACGCCAAGAGCTTGCCCTTTTCTGCGTTTAACGCCAGTCTGGTGCTCCTTTCTGGCGTTAAACGCCCAGAATGGTGCCAGACTGGGCGTTAAATGCCCATCTGCTAGTCTTACTGGCGTTTAAACGCCAGAAGGTTCTTCCTCCAGGGTGTGCTGTTTTTCTTTCTGTTTTTCATTCTATT
>NC_029774.3:108916850-108917339 GCF_000817695.3 Arachis duranensis | reverse complement strand
GGATTTTCTTCTGTATTGCTTGGAAGAGTACTATGAGGGAGTTCAGTAACTTTCTTACTCAGCTGACCCACTTGTGCCTCCAAATTTCTAATGGAGGACCTTGTTTCAGTCATGAAACTTTGAGTGGTTTTGAGTAGATCAGAGACCATGGTTGCTAAGTCAGGGGTGTTCTGCTTAGAACTCTCTGTCTGTTGCTGAGAATATGATGGAAAAGGCTTGCCATTGCTAAACCTGTTTTTTCCACACATTACTATTGTTGAAACCTTGTTGAGGTCTCTGTTGATCCTTCCATGAGAGATTTGGATGATTTCTCCATGAAGGATTATAGGTGTTTCCATAGGGTTCTCCCATGTAATTCACCTCTTCCATTGAAGGGTTCTCAGGATCATAAGCTTCTTCTTCAGATGAAGCTACCTTAGTACTACCTGGTGCATTTTGCATTCCAGACAGACTTTGAGAAATCATATTGACTTGCTGAGTCAATATTTT
>NC_029774.3:108915620-108915985 GCF_000817695.3 Arachis duranensis | reverse complement strand
AAAGAGAAGAGAACAAGAAAATATGGAATCCTCTATGTCACAGTATAGAGATTCCTTGAGGTGTCAGAGGAAAAGAAAAATGGAAGGCAGAAGTAGAAAATTCGAACTTATCAAGAAAGATGGAGTTCGAATTTTGCATTAAGGAATAGTGTTAGTCCATAAATAGAAAGATGTGAGAAGAGGGGAAGCAATTTTCGAAAATTAAGTAAAAAATTTTGAAAACATTTTGAAAAACACTAATTGATTTTCGAAAATAAAAGTGAGAAAGAAATCAAGTGATTTTTGAAAAAGATTTTGAAATTAGAAATAAAAAAGATTTGATTGAAAACTATTTTAAAAAAGATGTGATTAAGAAGATATGATTT
>NC_029774.3:108913151-108915363 GCF_000817695.3 Arachis duranensis | reverse complement strand
AAAATATATGATTTTAAAAAGATTTGATTTTGAAAAATTATGAAAACTTGAAAAAAATTGAATTAAAAACAGAATCTTCCCTTTTGTGCCATCCTGGCGTTAAACGCCCAGAATGGTGCACATTCTGGCGTTTAACGCCCAAAACTCTACCTTTTTGGGCGTTAAACGCCCAGCCAGGCACCCTGGCTGGCATTTAAACGCCAGTCTGTCTTCCTGACTGGGCGTTTTGAACGCCCAGCTTTTTCTGTATAATTCCTCTGCAGCATGTTCTGAATCTTCAATTCTCTGTATTATTGACTTGAAAAGACACAGATTAAAAATATTTTTGGATTTTTACTAATAAGGAATAATCAAAATGCAATTAAAATCAAATAACAATGCATGCAAGACACCAAACTTAGCAGTTTGTATACTACTGACACTAACAGAATGAGGATGCACATGAGACACATAAACACTCAAGTCAAGAGAATTCAAAGATCAGAGTAAGAAATCATCAAGAACACTTTGAAGATTAATGAAGACACATGCATGAATGTAGAGAGAACAGAAAACATGCAATTGACACCAAACTTAAAATGAGACTCTAGACTTAAACAAGAAATTTTTGGATTTTATGATTTTGTAAAAATTTTTTGTGCTTTTTCGAAAATTAAGTGGAAAAGAAAATAAAGGTATCAAAATTCTTAATGAGAATTCCAGGAATCATGCAATGTTAGTCTAAAGCTTTAGTCTAAAGAAATTAGACATGGCTAGCCAAGCTTCAGCAGAACATTGCATTCAAGAGCTAAATTGATGAAGATCAATCAGCTTTGGTGATGATAAGAACATCACCTTGAAACACTAGAATTCATTCTTAAGAACTCTGAAGAAAAATACGTAATCTAAGCAACAAGATGAACCATCAGTTGTCCATACTCGAACAATCCCCGGCAACGGCGCCAAAAACTTGATGCACGAAATTGTGATCACTACAACTTCGCACAACTAACCAGCAAGTGTACTGGGTCGTCCAAGTAATAAACCTTACGCGAGTAAGGGTCGATCCCACAGAGATTGTTGGTATGAAGCAAGCTATGGTCACCTTGTAAATCTCAGTCAGGCAAACTCAAATGGGTATGGTGATAAACGCATAAAACATAAAGATAAAGATAGAGATACTTATGTAATTCATTGGTAGGAACTTCAGATAAGCGTATGAAGATGCCGTCCCTTCCGTCTCTCTGCTTTCCTACTGTCTTCATCCAATCCTTCTTACTCCTTTCTATGGCAAGCTTATGTAGGGTTTCACCGTTGTCAGTGGCTACCTCCCATCCCCTCAGTTAGACCTTCTGGATTCTCTTGAATGCCGCCATCAGTTCTAGCTTATACCACGAAGATTCCGGTTAAAGAATCCAAGAGATATCCACCCAATCTAAGGTAGAACGGAGGTGGTTGTCAGGCACACGTTCATAGGTGAGAATGATGATGAGTGTCACGGATCATCACATTCATCAAGTTGAAGAACAAGTGATATCTTAGAACAAGAACAAGCGGAATTGAATAGAAGAACAATAGTAATTGCATTAATACTCGAGGTACAGCAGAGCTCCACACCTTAATCTATGGTGTGTAGAAACTCCACCGTTGAAAATACATAAGAACAAGGTCTAGGCATGGCCGAATGGCCAGCCTCCCAATGATCTAAGATAGCATCAAAACAAAGATAACTACCCAGATATGATCTAAGAACTAAATGTCCAAAGATGATCTAGAGATCTAAAGTGATCAAAAGATGAAAATACAATAGTAAAAGGTCCTATATATAGAGAACTAGTAGCCTAGGGTGTACAGAGATGAGTAAATGACATAAAAATCCACTTCCGGGCCTACTTGGTGTGTGCTTAGGCTGAGCATTGAAGCATTTTCGTGTAGAGACTTTTCTTGGAGTTAAACGCCAGCTTTGATGCTAGTTTGGGCGTTTAACTCCCACTTTGGTGCCAGTTCCGGCGTTTAACGCTGGGAATTCTGAGGGTGACTTTGAACGCCGGTTTGGGCCATCAAATCTTGGGCAAAGTATGAACTATCATATATTGCTAGAAAGCCCAGGATATCTACTTTCCAACGCCGTTGAGAGCGCGCTAATTGGGCTTCTTTAGCTCCAGAAAATCCACTTCGAGTGCAGGGAGGTCAGAATCCAACAGCATCTGCAGTCCTTTTCAGTCTCTGAATC
>NC_029774.3:108910851-108912858 GCF_000817695.3 Arachis duranensis | reverse complement strand
GTGCTAAGGACACACAAGACAGCTCTTGGGTGGTCCATCAATGATCTTAAGGGCATTAGCCCAGCCAGATGCATGCACAAGATCCTATTGGAGTGTGATGCTAAGCCAGTGGTTCAACCACAGAGGCGGCTGAATCTATCCATGAAGGAGGTGGTGCAGAAGGAGGTCACTAAATTACTAGAGGCTGGGATTATTTATCCTATTTCTGATAGCCCCTGGGTAAACCCTGTCCAAGTCGTCCCTAAGAAGGGTGGCATGACAGTGGTTCATAATGAAAAAAATGAACTGGTTCCTACAAGAACAGTTACAGGGTGGCGTATGTGTATTGATTATAGAAGGCTCAATACAGCCACCAGAAAGGATCATTTTCCTTTACCATTCATAGACCAGGTGCTAGAAAGACTAGCAGGCCATGAATACTACTGCTTCCTGGATGGATATTCAGGTTATAATCAAATTGCAGTAGATCCCCAGGATCAAGAGAAAACAACATTCACATGTCCATCTGGAGTATTTGCATACAGAAGGATGCCATTTGGCCTGTGCAATGCACCTGCAACCTTTCAAAGGTGCATGCTCTCAATTTTTTCTGATATGGTGGAAAAATTTTTGGAAGTCTTCATGGATGACTTTTCAGTATTTGGAGACTCATTCGGCTCCTGTCTTGACCATCTAGCACTTGTTCTAAAGAGGTGCCAAGAGACTAACCTGGTTTTAAACTGGGAGAAATGTCACTTTATGCTGACTGAAGGAATTGTTCTTGGGCAAAAAATTTCGAACAAGGGAATAGAAGTGGTCAACAACACCAGTCATCTCTGCACAAGACTGGACATTACCTTTTGAATTAATGTGTGATGGCAGTGACCATGCCATTGGTGCAGTGTTGGGACAAAGGCATAACAAGCTTTTGCACTTCATTTATTATGCCAGTCGTGTTCTAAATGACGCACAAAAGAACTACACAACCACAGAAAAAGAGTTACTTGCAGTGGTTTACGCCATTGACAAGTTCAGATCCTATTTAGTAGGATCAAAAGTGATTGTGTACACTGATCATGCTGCTCTTAAATATCTACTCACAAAGCAGGATTCAAAACCTAGACTCATCAGATGGGTGTTGCTTCTGCAAGAGTTTGATATAGAAATAAGAGACAGAAAAGGGACAGAGAATCAAGTAGCAGATCACCTGTCCCGAATAGAACCAGTAGAAGGAGCGTCCCTCCCTCTTACTAAGATCTCTGAAAACTTTCCGGATGAGCAACTCTTTGCTATCCAGGAAGTGCCATGGTTTGCAGACATTGCAAACTACAAAGCAGTGAGATTCATACCCAAAGAGTACATTAGGCAGCAATCAAAGAAGTTGATCACGGATGCAAAGTACTATCTTTGGGATGAACCATACCTCTTCAAGAGATGTGCAGACAGAGTAATCCGTAGATGTGTGCCTAAAGAAGAAGCACAGAAGATACTCTGGCACTGCCATGGATCACAGTACGAAGGACATTTTGGAAGTGAGCGAACAGCAACAAGAGTCCTCCAATGTGGCTTCTACTGGCCTACTCTCTATAAAGATTCCCGAGTGTTTGTACTTAACTGTGACAGTTGCCAAAGATCTGGCAATCTACCTCACAGTTATGCCATGCCTGAACAAGGGATCTTGGAGATTGAGTTGTTTGATGTATGGGTTATTGACTTCATGGGGCCTTTCCCATCATCATACTCAAACACTTATATTCTGGTGGTAATGGATTATGTATCCAAATGGGTGGAAGCTATTGCAACACCCACTAATGACACTAAGACAGTGCTAAAATTCCTCCAGAAACACATCTTCAGCAGATTTGGTACCCCTAGAGTATTAATCAGTGATGGGGGCACTCATTTATGCAATAAACAGCTTTACTCTGCTTTGGTTCGATACGGAGTTAGCCACAGGGTGGCCACTCCATATCATCCACAGACAAATGGGCAAGCTGAAGTCTCTAATAGAGAACTTAAAAGAATCCT
>NC_029774.3:108909640-108910733 GCF_000817695.3 Arachis duranensis | reverse complement strand
AGACCTTAAATTAGCTAAATTCAATTCACCTTTGATTCCACTAGATGCCTTGATATGTTTGCTAGTGATTTCAGATTGAAAGGCTAGGAATGGATCAAAGGAGTGAAGAGGGAAAGCATGCAAAGTGGAGAAATCATGAAAAGTCAAAGAAGTTGAAATCGCCCATGGACGCGCACGCGCACCTGGCGCTCGCGCGCACCTGCGAATCACCCCATGGACGCGTACGCGTGCTGTGCGCGTACGCGTCGGTGCCGTTTTATGATTTTTTAATGAAAACGTGGCCAACGAATTCTGAAGGGTTGTGGGGCCCAATTGCAACCAACTTTGGCGCCAAAGATGCTATTTAAAGCCAAGGATTGAAGAGCAAGAAAAAGGAGTTAATTTTCACTCATTAGGATTAGTTTAGAAGTAGTTTCTAGAGAGAGAAGCTCTCACTTCTCTCTAGGATTAGGATTAGGATTAAGCTTAGTTCTTAGATCTAGGTTTTCATTCATTGGATTAGGATTAGGTTTAGTTCTTAGATCTAGATTTTAATTCATCTTCTTCTACTTCTATCTTCTCAATTTCTTGTTGTTAGATTCATCTTCTTCTATTCTTTTGTTGTAATTTCCTTTATGTTGTTCTTACACTTTGTTGTAGATCTAGTATTGTTCCTTCCATTTTCTTTCAATTCAATTAGAGGTAATTCACAATAATTGTTCCTCCTTACTTTTCTATTGTTGATCTCTTGTTTTTGTAGTTATAGATTCCTTTAATTCTTGCATTTAATAATGTTTACTTTTATTGCACTTTATGTGTTTGTTGAAATGTCTCTTCTAGATTTAGTGTAGATTTTGTTCCTCTTGGCCTAGGTAGAGTAATTAGTGACACTTGAGTTATCTAATTCCTTTGTTGATTGATAATTAGAGAGATTGCTAATTGGTTTGGAGTGCACTTAAGCTAGTCTTTCCTTGGGAGTTGGCTAGGACTTGTGGCTCAAGTCAATTCATCCACTTGACTTTCCTCCATGGTTAGAGGTTAACTAAGTGGTAGCAATGAACAATTCTCATCACAATTGAGAAGGATAACTAGGATAGGACTTCTAATTTTCATA
>NC_029774.3:108906445-108908798 GCF_000817695.3 Arachis duranensis | reverse complement strand
GAAGAAATGGTTGAAGACTTGGGAGATGCGGAACCTCCATGGGAACCTAGAGTTATAGAAAACTCCTCCAAGAAGAGTAAATTTGATGTTGAGGAGGAATGTGCACAACCTCCAAGGCATATTCTATATGAAGACTTGGAAGGAGTAAAGCAAGAATTGAGTTCCCTTGGTGATGAAGATCATGCATCCAATCTTCTTGGTGAAGAATCCTTTGAATTTGAAGAACCTTCTCCCAATGAATTTGAAAGTGATGTGGAGGTAGATTTATCTCAACCTCCCATTTATGACTTGAGTGATGGAGAAGAGTTAGATGAAGTTGATGAACAAAGGATTGAAAGTGAAAAAGTTTTTGGAAAGGTGGAGGAAATCAAGGAAGAAAACAAGGGAGTGGAGTTTACTAGCACATTGGAAGAGTGGAGGAATTCACTGAAGAACACAAAGGAGTAAAGCTTGCAGAACCACTAAAAACACTGATCCCAAGGCCACTACCAACCAACACAGACTTCAAGTGGGTAAAATCCTTGACTCTTATCTTTATTTTTCCCACTTGAATATGGTTTGCTTGAAACGGATGGTCAACTTAGATATATTTGTGGCTTTAAGAGTAAAAAGGAGATGGTTAGTGGTTGGAAGCATCATTCTAGGTTCATTATGGTCACATGTCCAAAGCTTGATAGCAAAGGTTGGTGTATAACTAGAGTACATGGGTCTAGAAGGATGTTTGGTCACTTTGTTGAGAATTCACCTTGCTCACCATCCACATGGATTAATGATAATCAACTTGGAGATGGGTGTGAAGACAAAATATGGGATCCGGGAACACATGAGGATCAACTTTGGGAGCCCCAAGCTTGTGAAGAACTCCATCAACACTTGGCTCAATCCATAAAGAATCTTGGGGCACAATGGAGAACCAAGCATTGGTGGGAGTTCCAAGATGAATTCAAGCACAAGCCACCTTGATGAGGAGCTCCCCATAAGTCCAACTTAAGGACAATAAACAAAAGTGCTAGGTGGGAGACAACCCACCATGGTAACTTCTTTTCATTTTCTTTTTTGTACACATTGGTAAAAGTAGTTTAAATTCATGCTTTGATTAGTTTGTTGAGTTTAATTAGCATTTTATCATGTTAAATAAGGTTTTATGGTGTTTTGGTAGTAGCTTGGAGGTTTGGAATGCTTGGATTGGTGTAAAAAAAACATACCAAAAATTTTTGAAAAAAAACAGAGCACCATCCACGCGTGCGCGCACTGCGTGCGTACGCGTGCATCAAGCATTTTGGACCACCCACGCGAGTGCGCCATGCACGCGTACGCGTGGGTTGAGAAGTTCCACCTTCCATGCATTAACCCGAGAGTTAGGCCCGCACTATGCGCGCGTTGTGCCTTTGGCACAACCCCACTTGCGCGTACGCGCAAATGACGCGTACGCGCCACTCTCGAAATAAACCATCCGCGCGCGCGCGCAATGCGTGCGTACGCGTGGATGCCCTTTCTTCCATCCACTTCTTTTCTTCTCCTCTTTCCATTTCTTTCCTTCTCCTTTCCTCTTCCCTTCTTCTACCCCTCATCCAACACTTCCAAACACCATGGATAACCATTTATATTAGTTAGTTTTAGTTTTGTTTTCATTTTATTTTCTCTCCTTTCATCATAAGTGTTGGATTATTGACTTTGCTTACTATACATTGCTCCCCCTTATTGCCTAAATGCTATTTTAGCATTAATGTTTTTAGATAATCTTTGTTGGATCCTATGATTGAGGTTATATTTTGCTACTTGGTCTTGAGTTTAGCATACTAGAATGAGTAAAGTGCATGCTTCTTTGGTGACATAGCTTTTTATGCTAATGTATGTTCTAAACCGCGCAATTTAGAATTCACACACCTAACATTTCTTAATGTCACACTAAGTCACTCACTCAATTCTAGTGATTTACCTCATTCCAACAATGTATGCTTCCTTGCTTTTATATCTTCTCCTCTTATGGTGTTATATTTTTGTTTTTCATGAACAATGCACCACAAGCACACATGGAAGCGGAAGAAAGAACACGTAACAATCCGGAGAGTCGCCGTACCCCCTTGCTCATCTTTGAGTGCACCGAGGACGGTGCAAACTTTTAAGTGTGGGGAGGTCGTCCGACCGTTCGGCGATTTTAGGTGACAAGTTTCTAATTCCAACACTTTTGCATTTCATTTTAGGATTTTAGGATTTTTACTTGCATTTTTCTTAGTTTTTGCATATATATACACAATAAGCTTAGTCAAAATAATGAAATTTTTCAAGGATTTCTATCTCTAGGGTACACCAATTGATTTGAGTGAAAACTTTTCATAAAACTTGCTTGAAA
>NC_029774.3:108903818-108906355 GCF_000817695.3 Arachis duranensis | reverse complement strand
TTTGAGCCTAATGGTGTGGTTACATCTTATAACCACTTATTTTTTCCTTCTTGTGTGCATTATTCTCTTTCTATGAATGTAATCTTTGATTTGTTTGATTCTTTATGTCCATTATTTTGTGTATTCATGCATTTATATGATTGAGGCCATCATTTCATTAGCTCACTTACCCAAATGGCCTTACCTTTTATCTTCCTTTGTTAGCCAATTTTGAGCCTACGATTAACCCACTTATTCTTATTTTAGCACATTACAAGCCTTAAAGCGGAAAACAATAAATGTCCTTAATTTGGATCTTTGATTAGCTTAGGCTAGAGTGTGTGAGTATCATTCAAGTGTGGGAATCTTGGGACATTGGGTGAATAAAAGGGTAGTTTTGTATTATTATTGAAAATATTGGAAATTGGGTACATACTCATGTATTGATCAAATGTAAAACCTTATGCATTGAGAGTCTTGTACATAGAAAGAAAAAAAATGAGAAAAACAAAAGAAAAAGAAAAGAAAAATAATATGGAAAAGAAAAAAAGAAAAAAAATAGAAAAAGAAAGAAAAAGAAGAAAAAGAAAGAAATAAAAAAGGGGACAAAATGCCCCAAATCAAAGTATAGTCCAATAAAATCAATGCATAGGTGTCGTGAAATTAAAAAGGAATACATGAGTATGTGAAAAAGTGAGGAATGGGTAGTTAGATTAGAACTTAATTGTATAGGATGTCATAGGTTAGGTGAGAAGTCTAAGCCTATCAAAGATTCGAATTTCAAACTCACTTAACCAAATATGCATCCTACCTTGACCCTAGCCCCATTACAACCTAAAGAAAAGACCTCATGATACTTGTATGCATGCATGAAATATATGTCGATTGTTAGAAGAAAAACAAATCTTAGAAAGCATGATTAGGAGAGAATTGAGTGAATCAACCCTAAACACTTGAGCGAATAGAGTGCGAATACAACCGGTGAGGGTTTGATGCTCAATTACATGTTTCCACCAATGATCATCGCCTTTCATGCAAGTTTGTAAAAATATTTAATAGCTCAATTCAATTGTGGTTTGGCATGGTTGTTAATACCTTTTGCCCTTGTGCTTATATATGCTTCTTGGGAAGTAATTTATTTTGACCAAGCAATTGCATTCATATAGATAGTTGCATATAGGTAGATTGCATTTAGTTAGTTTCCATTGAATAAATGCCATACCCTTTACTTCATTCTTGGTTTAAGCATGAGGACATGCTTGGTTTAAGTGTGGGGAGGTTGACAAACCCCATTTCTACGGTTTATCTTGTATTGATTTTAGGGGATTTTATGACCTTTTACCCATATTTATTTAATGAAATAGCATAGTTTTGTGATTGTCTCCTAATTTGTGCTTAGATGTGAAAACATGCTTTCTAGACCTTAAATTAGCTAAATTCAATTCACCTTTGATTCCACTAGATGCCTTGATATGTTTGCTAGTGATTTCAGATTGAAAAGGCTAGGAATGGATCAAAGGAGTGAAGAGGAAAGCATGCAAAGTGGAGAAATCATGAAAAGTCAAAGAAGTTGAAATCGCCCATGGACGCGCACGCGCACCTGGCGCTCGCGCGCACCTGCGAATCACCCCATGGACGCGTATAGTTTCTAGAGAGAGAAGCTCTCACTTCTCTCTAGAATTAGGATTAGGATTAGGTTTAGTTCTTAGATCTAGATTTTAATTCATCTTCTTCTACTTCTATCTTCTCAATTTCTTGCTGTTAGATTCATCTTCTTCTATTCTTTTGTTGTAATTTCCTTTATGTTGTTCTTACACTTTGTTGTAGATCTAGTATTGTTCCTTCCATTTTCTTTCAATTCAATAAGAGGTAATTCACAATAATTGTTCCTCCTTACTTTTCTATTGTTGATCTCTTGTTTTTGTAGTTATAGATTCCTTTAATTCTTGTATTTAATAATGTTTACTTTTATTGCACTTTATGTGTTTGTTGAAATGTCTCTTCTAGATTTAGTGTAGATTTTGTTCCTCTTGGCCTAGGTAGAGTAATTAGTGACACTTGAGTTATCTAATTCCTTTGTTGATTGATAATTAGAGAGATTGCTAATTGGTTTGGAGTGCACTAAAGCTAGTCTTTCCTTGGGAGTTGGCTAGGACTTGTGGCTCAAGTCAATTCATCCACTTGACTTTCCTTTATGGTTAGAGGTTAACTAAGTGGTAGCAATGAACAATTCTCATCACAATTGAGAAGGATAACTAGGATAGGACTTCTAATTTTCATACCTTGCCAAGAGCCTTTTATAGTTGTTAGTTTATTTTCATTGCCATTTACTTTCATGTCTCTTATCCAAAACCCCAAAACAACTCAAACCAATAACAAGACACTTTATTGTAATTCCTAGGGAGAACGACCCGAGGTTTGAATACTTCGGTTTATAAATTTAGGGGTTTGTTACTTGTGACAAACAACTTTTTGTATGAAAAGATTATTGCTTGGTTTAGAAACTATACTTCGACGAGATTTTATTTGAGAAATTCTAAACCGTCAAAAATCCAATC
>NC_029774.3:108901570-108903055 GCF_000817695.3 Arachis duranensis | reverse complement strand
TATGCCTTCCAAGTGTTTGATGAAATGCTTGGTTGGATTTTAGTGTAGGTTTTGTTCCTCTTGGCCTAGGTAGAGTAATTTGTGACACTTGAGTTATCTAATTCCTTTGTTGATTGGTAATTGGAGAGATTGCTAATTGGTTTGGAGTGCACTAAAGATAGTCTTTCCTTGGGAGTTGGCTAGGACTTGTGGCTCAAGTCAATTCATCCACTTGACTTTCCTTTATTTAGTAAGGGTTAACTAAGTGGTAGTAATGAACAATTCTCATCATAATTGAGAAGGATAACTAGGATAGGACTTCTAATTTTCATACCTTGCCAAGAGCCTTTTATAGTTGTTAGTTTATTTTCATTGCCACTTACTTTCATGCCTCTTATCAAAACCCCAAAACAACTCAAACCAATAACAAGACACTTTATTGTAATTCCTAGGGAAAACGACCCGAGGTTTAAATACTTCGGTTATTAATTTTAGGGGTTTGTACTAGTGACAAACAATCTTTTGTATGAAAGGATTTTTGATTGGTTTGGAAACTATACTTGCAACGAGAATTCATTTATGAAATTCTATACCGTCAAAAATCCAATCATCAAAATGGCGCCGTTGCAGGGGAATTGCAATGGTGTTATGTTATTGGTTATTGTATATATGTGAATATTGTGAATAGCTTGATTTTTTTTGGATTGCTTGCTAGTTAGGACTTTGTTTCATTATTTCTTAGTAGTTTTTGTTTTTATTTTCTCTTTTCACCATGAATTCTCATTTTGGCTATGAGTGTGATTACAATTATGTTGTAGGAAGTGGAGATTACAAGGGAGATGTGTATCAAGGATGGAACAATCAAAGGTGGGAGGAGCCATATGCATATGATCAATCTTCTTGGCAACAACCTCCACCAATGCACTATGAAGAAGAGCCATTCTTTGATGCATATCAATCCAATGGATATGGTGAATCTCCTTGTGACTTTCAAGAACCACCACCATATGCTTATGAATCATATCCTCAACATAGCCCCTCAACCATATTCACAAGCCTCTTTTCACCAACCAACTTCATATGACCCTAATCCATATCCATCCTACCAACAACCATATGAGCCATATGAACCACACATAGAGCCACCACCACTCCAACATCAACATTTTCAAGAGCCACCCCCTCCATATTATTATCAAGATGAACCACCTCCAATAAATGAAATTTTTCAACCACAAGATGAATACTACTTTTCACCACAACCTCCCATGGAAGAACACTCATATCCATTGATCCAAGAGCCACATGATCCTAATCATATTATCCAAGAGGAACAAGAGTCAAGGGATCATCTCAAGGAAGCATTGGATTAATTTCAAGCAACCATGGAGTGTGTTGTGCAACAAGTGAAAAGAGTGGAGAATATTGAACCACCACAACTCTACCAAGAAGAACCATCTTCCTACTATGAACCCTTCCCCCAAAATGATGAATCCTTCCACCCAC
>NC_029774.3:108901185-108901549 GCF_000817695.3 Arachis duranensis | reverse complement strand
CTCAATCTCTAATGGATGAGACCCTTGGTGTTCTTGTTCAAGGGCAAGAAGAGATGAAAAGGGATGTGCAAAATTTCATGGATGCCTTGGATGCGGTAACAAATCAATTAGCCTCCCAATGCTTGAACACTCAAGGAACTACCATGGCTACATGTGGAGAATCAAATGAAGAACATAGCATGAAGGAGAGATTGGAAACTCCGGTGGGAAATGAGGGAAGTTGCTTTGTATTAGAACAATTGGAGGAAGCTTTAATTGTTGAAGACAAGGAAGAAGTGGTAGAAGACTTAGGAGATGTGGAGCCTCCATGGGAACATAGAGTTGAAGAAAACCCCTCCAAGATGATTGAAATTGATGCTAGGGT
>NC_029774.3:108899659-108900983 GCF_000817695.3 Arachis duranensis | reverse complement strand
GGTAAATTTTTTTCACCCTCCCTATTATGATTTGAGTAAAGGAAAAGGTTTAGATAAAATTGTTGAACAAAGGATTGCGATCAAGAGATCTTGTGAAGAGGTGGAAATCCCTAGGGATAGAAGAACGAGGGTTGGTTATGCTTTGTCAAGATCTTTGGAAGCATCTTTGCCTAGGTTGCCATATACACCTTCATTTGAGTGGGTGAAATTCATTTCTATTAGTTTTATTATCCCACTTGAATATGGTTTGCTTGAAACGGATGGCCAACTTAGGGAAGTTTGTAGGATGAAGCGTAAGCGGAAAAGGTTTTGTGGTGGGCGTTGCAAATCAAGGCTCATTATGGTTAATGCATCAAACATGAGATATAAAGGTTGGAGTAGTGCTCAAATAGATGGGTCTAGAAGGATTGTTGGCCATTATATAGAGAATTCACCTTACTCACCACCCGGTTGGACTAATAATGATGATCAACCTCAAGACGGGTGTGAAAATAAAGTGTGGGACCCCGGATTACAACAAGAGGATCAACTTTGGGAGCCCCAAGCTTGTGAAGAACTCCATCAAGACTTGGCTCAATCCATGAAGAATCTTGGGGCACAATGGAGAACCAAGTATTGGTGGGAGTTCCAAGATGAATACAAGCACAAGCCACCTTAATGAGGAGCTCCCCATAAGTCCAACTTAAAGACAATAAATAAAAGTGCTAGGTGGGAGACACCCCACCATGGTAAAATCTTTTCATTTTCTCTTTTGTATATATGGGTAGAATTAGTTTAATTTCATGTTTTGGTAGTTTGTTAAGTGCATTTGATAGTTTAGTATGTTCAATAAGGTTTTACGGTGTTTTGGTAGCTGTTTGGAGGTTTGGAATGCTTGGATTGGTGTAAAAATATACCAAAAATTTTTGAAAAATAGAGCACCATCCACGCGTATGCGCACTGCACGCGTACGCGTACATTGAGCATTTTCGACCATCCACGCGAGCGCGCCATGCACGCGTACGCGTGGGTTGAGAAGTTCCACCTTCCATGCATTAACCCGAGAGTTAGGCCCGCACTGTGCGCGCGTTGTGCCTTTGGCACAACCCCACTTGCGCGTACGCGCACTTGATGCGTACGCGCCACTCTCGAAATAAGCCATCGACGCGGGCGCGTCATGCGTGCGTGCGCGTGGATGCCCTTCCTTCACTACATTTCTTTTCTTCTCATTTTTCCATTTCTTTCCTTCTCCTTTCTTCTTCCCTTCTCCTACCCCTCATCCAACACTTCCAAACACCATGGATAACCATTTATTTTAGTTAGTTAATTAGTTAGTTAGTTAGTT
>NC_029774.3:108897365-108899383 GCF_000817695.3 Arachis duranensis | reverse complement strand
TTTTATGCTAATGTGTGTTCTAAACCGCGCAATTTAGAATTCACACACCTAATATTTCTTAATGTCACACTGATTCACTCACTCAATTCTAGTGATTTACCTCACTCCAACAAAGTATGCTTCCTTGATTTTGTATTGTCTCATCTTATGGTGTTATATTTTTGTTTTTCATGATAATGCACCACAAGCAATAACGGAAGCGAGACAAAGAACACGCAGCAATCCGGAGACTCGCCGTACCCCCTTGCTCATCTTTGAGTGCACCGAAGACGGTGCAAACTTTTAAGTGTGGGGAGGTCGTCCGACCGGTCAGTGATTTTGGGTGACAAAATTCTAATCCCAACACTTTTGCATTTCATTCTAGGATTTTAGGATTTTTACTTGCATTTTCTTAATTTTTGCATATGTATACACAATAAGCTTAGTCAAAATAACGAAAATTTTCAAGGATTTCTATCTATAGGGCACCAATTGATTTGAGTGAAAACCTTTTCATTAAACTTGCTTGAATTATATATCTTGTGGATCATGTTTTTGAGCTAAGAACACAAGCAAGTGAGTTTTGAGCCTAATGGTGTGGTTACATCTTATAACCACTTATTTTCCTTCTTGTGTGCATTATTCTCTTTCTATGAATACTTTGATTTGTTTGATTCTTTATGTCCATTATTTTGTGTATTTATGCATTTATATGATTGAGGCCATCATTTCATTAGCTCACTTACCCAAATGGCCTTACCTTTTATCTTCCATTGTTAGCCAACTTTGAGCCTACGCTTAACCCACTTTGTTCTTTAATTTAGCACATTACAAGCCTTAAAGCAGAAAACAATAAAAGTCCTTAATTTGGATCTTTGATTAGCTTAGGCTAGTGTGTGTGAGTATCATTCAAGTGTGGGAACCTTATGACATTGGGTGAATAAAAGGGTAGTTTTGTATTATTATTGGAAATATTGGGAATTGGGTACATACTCATGTATTGATCAAATGTAAAACCTTATGCATTGAGGTTCTTGTATATATAAAAAAATGAGAAAAACAAAAGAAAAAAATAAAAAAATAATATGAAAAAGGAAAAGAAAAAAATAGAAAAAGAAAGAAAAAGAAGAAAAAGAAAGAAATAAAAAGGGGACAAAATGTCCCAAAGCAAAGTGTAGCTCAATAAAATCAATGCATGAGTGTTGTGAAATGAAAAGAAACTGCATGAGTATGTGAAAAAAGTGAGGAATGGGTAGTTAGGTTAGAACTTAATTGTATAGGATGTCATAGGCTAGGTGGGAAGTTTAAGCTTATCAAATATTCAAATTCCAAGCTCACATAACCAAATATGCATCCTACCTTGACCCTAGCCCCATTACAACCTAAAGAAAAGACCTCATGATATTTGTATGCATGCATGAAATATATGTTAATTGTTAGAAGAAGAACAAATCTTAGAAAGCATGATTAGGAGAGAATTGAGAGAATCAACCCTAAACACTTGAGCGAATAGAGTGCAAACACATCCGGTGAGGGTTTGCTGCTCAATTACATGTTTTCACCTATGATCATAATTTTCATGCAAGTTTGTAAAAATATTTAATAACTCAATTCAATTATGGATTAGACTTGCTAGTCCTTAGCCCTTGTGCATATATGCTTCTTGGGAAATGATTTATTTTGACCAAGCAATTGCATTCATTTAGATAGTTGCATATAAGTAGATTGCATTTAGTTAGTTCCATTGAATAAATGCCATGCCCTTTACTTCATTCTTGGTTTAAGCATGAGGACATTAAGGATTATTGCTTGCTTTAGAAACTATACTTCGACGAAATTTTATTTGAGAAATTCTAAACCGTCAAAAATCCAATCGTCAGGTGGCCACTCCATATCATTGATAAACCCCATTTGTAGGGTTTATCTTGTGCTTGATTTAAGGGATTTTATGACCTTTTACCCACATTTATCCATTGAAATAGCATGATTTTATAACTTCTCCTTTAATTGTGCTTAAGAGTGAAAACATGCTTTTTAGG
>NC_029774.3:108856668-108897294 GCF_000817695.3 Arachis duranensis | reverse complement strand
ATTTAAGGTTTAGGAGGCAAAGATTGGATCAAGGGAATGAAGAAAGAAGCATGAAAAGTTAGAGAACTCATGAAGAAATGAAAGAACCGAAAAGCTGTCAAGCCGACCTCTTCACACTTAAATGACTATAACTTGAGCTACAGAGGCCCAAATGATGCAGTTCTAGTTGGGTTAGAAAGCTAACATCCGGGGCTTCGAAACGATATAAGATTTGCCATAGTTGCTACACGTATGGTGGTGCGCACGCGCATAGTACGCGCACACGCCGTTGCTGCCACCTGGTTCACTTAAAGCAAAACGTGGCCAGTGATTTTAGAAGCCTTGTGGGCCCAATCCAACTCATTTCTGATGCTATTTAAGCCAATGATTGAAGGGGGAATGGGGATACTCTCATACTTTAGAAGTTAGTTACCATTAGTCATAGTTTAGTTCTAGAAGTAGCTTCTAGAGAGAGAAGCTCTCACTTCTCTCTAGGATTAGGATTAGGATTAGGTTTAGTTCTTAAGTAATTGGAGAGATTGCTAATTGGTTTGGAGTGCACTAAAGCTAGTCTTTCCTTGGGAGTTGGCTAGAACTTGTGGCTCAAGTCAATTCATCCACTTGACTTTCCTTTATTTAGTAAGGGTTAACTAAGTGGTAGCAATGAACAATTCTCATCACAATTGAGAAGGATAACTAGGATAGGACTTCTAATTTTCATACCTTGCCAAGAGCATTTTATAGTTGTTAGTTTATTTTCATTGCCACTTACTTTCATGCCTCTTATCAAAACCCCAAAACAACTCAAACCAATAACAAGACACTTTATTGTAATTCCTAGGGAGAACGACCCGAGGTTCAAATACTTCAGTTATTAATTTTAGGGGTTTGTACTAGTGACAAACAATCTTTTGTATGAAAGGATTTTTGATTGGTTTGGAAACTATACTTGCAACGAGAATTCATTTATGAAATTCTATACCGTCAAAAATCCAATCATCAATCATCCACAGACAAATGGGCAAGCTGAAGTCTCTAATAGAGAACTTAAAAGAATTCCGAAACGGACTGTGATTAACCGCAGAAGGGATTGGGCAAGAAGCTTGGATGATGCTCTGTGGGCATACAAAACAGCATTCAAGACCCCTATAGGGACCTCTCCATACCAGCTTGTGTATGAAAAGGCATGTCACTTGCCAGTGGAATTGGAACATAAGGCCTATTGGAAAACCAGATTCCTAAACCTTGATGCCAAATTAGCTGGAGAAAAATGATTGCTCCAGTTAAATGAGCTAGAGGAATTTAGACTCAATGCTTTCGAGAATGCAAAAATTTACAAAGAGAAAGCAAAAAGATGGCATGATAAGAAATTGTCATCTAGAGTCTTTGAGCCAGGGCAGAAAGTTCTGTTATTTAATTCTAGGCTCAGATTATTCTCCAGGAAATTGAAGTCCCGGTGGAGAGGACTATATGTGATTACAAGTGTGTCACCATATAGATACGTAGAGCTCCAGGATAATGATTCTAACAAAAAGTTCATTGTTAATGGACAAAGAGTCAAACATTATCTTGAAAGCAATTTTGAGCAAGAATGCTCAAAACTGAGACTTAACTAAAGCTCAGTAATAGTCCAGCTAAAGACAATAAAGAAGCGCTTGCTGGGAGGCAACCCAGCCATTTACAAAGCTTATTTGTTAATTAATTGACTTTTACAGGTATATGTCAAGTATCTTCAAGGTAAAATAGCAACTGCTTAAGTTCACAGAGTTACAGAAGGATTCAGAGGATAAAATAGCAAAAAAAGGAAGCTCACTGGTGCAAAAAAGCCAGTAAAAGCTGTTTTGGGCGTTGAACACCCAAAAGAAACACCTACTGGGTGTTCAACGCCAGTAAGGATAGCCATCTGGGTGTTAAACGCCAGAAAGGAGCATCTTCTGGGCGTTGAACGCCAGAAAGAAGCACCTTCTGGGTGTTCAACGCCAGATTTACAGCGTCCTGGGCGTTCAGAAAAATGCCCAGTGACAAAGGACTTCCTGGCGTTCAACGCCAGAAAGAAGCAAAAGATGGGCGTTGAACGCCCAGGAGAAGCTGCACATGGGCGTTAAATGCCCAAAACATGCAGCGTTTGGGCATTTAACGCTAGGATGGTGGGGAGGAGGTAAATTCATTTTTTTTCTTCACATTTTTTTAATTTTCTACATTTTAATTCATGATTTCTTGCATAAACATGTTACAAATTCTCATCCTTTAATTCCAAAAATTTTAATCCTAATTTCTAAAAACTTTTTTTTCAAAAATATCAAATGTATCTTAATTCATAAACACAAATCTTTTTCCAATCCAATCCAACTCTTTTTCAAATCTTTTTCAGAACTCATCTATCTTTTTGAATTCTTTTCAAATCCTTTTTAATTTCTTCTCATATCTTTTTCAACTCATCATATCTTTTGAATTTTGAAATTGCCTCTCCCTCTATTCCTCTCATTTCCTTTCTTTTGCTTGAGGACAAGTAAACCTCTAAGTTTGGTGTGATTTGCCATGATCACTGAGCTAAAACTCATCAAGATCATGGCACCTAAGGGAACAGGAAGAGCAAGGATGTGACTTGAAGGAACTGAAGCGTCAGAAATTATCTCTTGAAGGATCAAGCACCCCACAGACTAGAGGAACACCCACTTCCCAAAATAAAGGTTGTTGAGTCCTAATCTTTGCCTTAACTCTGTGATAACTGTTCTTATTATGAATTTACCTTAGAAGTTATATATTAGTAGTAGTAATTAGTATCCCTATTTTAATTTTATCTCCAATTAAGCTATAATTTATTTTTCTCATCATCATCAAACATGAATAAAATAGTAGATTTTCAGAATAAAGAGGCAATTTTTTTTCGAGTTCTAATTATTTATATGTGGTGGCAATACTTTTTGTCTTCTGAATGAATGCCTGAACAATGCATATTTTTTTATATTGAATTTTATGAATGTTAAAATTTTTGGCTCCTAAAAGAATGAACAAGAGAAATGTTATTGATGATCTGAAAAATCATGAAATTGATTCTTGAAGCAAGAAAAAGCAGTGAAAAACAAGCTGGCGAAAGAAAAAAAAATGAAAAGTCAGTAATTTGCGAAAAAAAAAGCAAAAGAGGTAGAAAAAGCCAATAGCCCTTTAAACCAAAAGGCAAGGGTGAAAAGGATCCAAGGCTTTGAGCATCAATGGATAGGAGGGCCCAAGGAAATAAATTCAGGCCTAAGCGGCTAAATCAAGCTGTCCCTAACCATGTGCTTGTGGCATGCAGGTCCAAGTGAAAAGCTTGAGACTGAGTGGTTAAAGTCGTGATCCAAAGCAAAAGAGTGTGCTTAAAAAATCTGGACACCTCTAATTGGGGACTCTAGCAAAGCTAAGTCACAATCTAAAAAGGTTCACCCAGTTATGTGTCTGTGGCATTTATGTATCTGGTGGTAAAACTGGAAAACAAAGTGCTTAGGGCCACGACCAAGACTCATAAAGTAGCTGTGTTCAAAAATCAACATACTAAACTAGGAGAATCAATAATACTATCTGAATTCTGAGTTCCTATGGATGCCAATCATTCTGAATTTCAAAGGATAAAGTGAGATGCCAAAATTGTTTGGAAGCAAAAAGCTACTAGCCCCGCTCATCTAATTAGAATCTGAGCTTCACTTAAAACTCTGAGATATTATTGCTTCTTGATTTCTTTTTATCCTCTTTTATTTATCTAGTTGCTTGAGGACAAGCAACAGTTTAAGTTTGGGGTTGTGATGAGCGGATATTTTACACGCTTTTTGGGGATAATTTCTTATAGATTTTAGTATGTTTTAGTTAGTTTTTAGTATAATTTAATTAGTTTTTAGGCAAAATTCATATTTCTGGACTTTACTATGAGTTTTTGTGTTTTTCTTTAATTTTAGGTATTTTCTGGCTTAAATTGAGGGAGCTGAGCAAAAATCTGATTTAGGCTGAAAAAAGACTGCTGATGCTGTTGGATTCTAACCTCCCTGCACTCGGAATGGATTTTTTGGAGCTACAGAAGTCCAATTGGCACGATCTCAATTGGGTTGGAAAGTAGACATCCAGGGCTTTCCAGCAATATATAATAGTCTATACTTTGCGTGAAGATGGATGACGTAAACTGGCGTTTAACGCCAGTTCCATGTTGCAGTCTGGCGTTCAACGCCAGAAACAGGTTGCAAGTTGGAGTTCAACGCCAGAAATAGGTTACAACCTGGCGTTCAACTCCAGAAACAGCCCAGGCACGTGAGAAGCTTAAGTCTCAGCCCCACCACACACTAAGTGGGTCCCAGAAGTGGATTTCTGCACCAATTATCTTAGTTTACTCATTTTCTGTAAACCTAGGTTACTAGTTTAGTATTTAAACAACTTTTAGAGACTTATTTTGTATCTCATGACATTTTTAGATCTGAAATTTGTACCTTTTGGCAGCATGAGTCTCTAAACCCCATTTTTGGGGTGAGGAGTTCTGCAGCGTCTCGATGAATTAATGCAATTCTTTCTAATTTTCCATTCAAATACGCTTGTTCCTATCTAAGATGTTCATTCGCGCTTCACTATGAAGAAGGTGATGATCCATGACACTCATCACCTTCCTCAATCCATGAACGTGTGCCTGACAACCACCTCTGTTCTACATTAGATTGAATGAGTATCTCTTAGATTCCTTAATCAGAATCTTCGTGGTATAAGCTAGAATTGATGGCGGCATTCATGAGAATCCAAAAAGTCTAAACCTTGTCTGTGGTATTCCGAGTAGGATTCAAGGATTGGATGGCTGTGACGAGCTTCAAACTCGCGATTGTTGGGCGTGATGACAAACGCAAAAGAATCAATGGATTCTATTCCGATATGATCGAGAACCAACAGATGATTAGCCGTGCTGTGACAGAGCATTTGGACCGTATTCACTGAGAGGATGGGAAATAGCCATTGACAATGGTGATGCCCTACATACAGCTTGTCATAGGAGGATCCTTGCGTGCGTGAAGAGGAGGACAAGAGAAAAACTGAAATAAAGAAGACAAAGCATCTCCAAAACTCCAACATATTCTCCATTATTGAGTAACAATTACTTATTCCAAACACTTTCACTTTTTACAATTAAAGCTAAAGAACCCTATTGGTATCCTGACTAAGAATAATAAGATAACCATAGCTTGCTTCAAGCCAACAATCTCTGTGGGATTCGACCCTTACTCACGTAAGGTATTACTTGGACGACCCAGTGCACTTGCTGGTTAGTTGTGCGGATTGCAAAAGTGTGATTGCAATTTCGTGCACCATTGCATAAGCTCCAACTCCCTCACTTCCCTTACGGATATAGGAAATTATTTCTTGTAGAAGGCCGTCTGGAATACGTCTCAAGGAATGTCGGCATTCGAAAGCTGCAGTAAGCAGCATTCTCCTTACCACCAGTGATGAGCCTCCCCTAAAAGTTGATACGCTGTAAACTCCACAAATTGGTTAGTCGGGACATACTGAGCTTGTAATGCACGTTCTATAGCTTGGAACCAATTGTCCGCTTCCGTAGGGTTAGTCGATTCTCTGAAAGTTGGTGGATGAACTTTCCGAAATGAAGCGAAAGTCATTCGAGCACCTCCCAAATCATTACCATTTCCGTCTCCATTTCCATTTCAATCCCCATTTCCATTTTCGTTTCCCACCGGTTGACACAATCTCTGTACAGCTTGCAGAGCCGCAGCAGCATTCGCTTCCATAGTATTAGCCAGGTGGTGCACGAATCCCCACGCTTCGTACAGCTGAACCAGCAAGTGCACTTGGTCGTCCAAGTAATACTTGAGCGAGTCAGGGTCGATCCCACGAGGATTGTTGCTTGAAGCAAGCTATGGTTATCTTGCAGGTCTTAGTCAGGAGAATCAAGAAGTTGTTGGTTTGAATTTTGTTAAAACCATAAAAGGAATAAAAGTGTATAAAATACTTTGTGAATTAAATTATAATCAGGGATAGGAAGATGTTTAAGGCTTGGAGTTGCTTTGTCCTTCTGGATTAACTCTGATCTTACTGTCTACTTCAATTGTAAATGATTTCTTCAATGCCAGGCTGTATGTGATCAACGCCTTTCTTGAGAGGTCGTCAATGCTCCTCCAGATCTGAACCCTAGGGTTAGTTTGGATCCATTCTGATTAAGGGTGAAGCTCCTGCATTCCACTCTCCTTAATGATCCTACTCAAAACGCCACAGACAAGGTCGAATCTTTCGGATCAGAGAATGCTGCGCCTTTGGGTTCTAGCCTCTACCACAGAGACCCTAATCTCCCCGTAAATCGGCTGAACTGGTGTCTCGAGAAGTCCCTAACAAAGTCGTAGATTAACCGTCTGAGAGATGTATAATCAAGCTGGTGGTTCAATGCTTTCCACTGAAGTATTCACAAGAACCCAAGTAGACGCGGGTGGTTGTCAGGCATGCGGTCCTAGTATGATGAACAGAGATGGGTGTAATGGACCATCCCATTCACCATGTTGAAGAACGAATATACATCTTAAAATTAAATCAACACAGATTGAAGAGAAAAACTAATACTTTTATTAATTCATAGAACTCGGCAGGGCTCCTTCCCTCAACTTAGGAGGTCTAGAAACCTATACTGATAGGAAAATACAATGGTAAAAATGAAAATAATGTGTAAAGTGGCTGAAGATCCCTAACAAAGAGTGATATTCTGCTTTAAATACTAAACTAATGACTAGTAAGGATAAAACAGTCTTTATAGTGCTAAAATCCACTTCTAGGGCCCACTTAGTGAGTATTGGGCTAAGCTTTGATGAGATCCACGTGCTATGAGGCCTCTAGAGCATTGAGGGCTGGCTAGGGGGTCCTCTTTGGGCATTTGGACGCTGGTCTCTTCTCCTTGGGCGCTGAACGCCTAGAAGGGGGCAGAAGGCTGGCGTTGGATGCCAGTTTTGGGCCTTTTAATCGGAAGAAAAACATGGACTATTATCCATTACTGGAAAGCTCTGGAAGTCAACTTTCCATAGCCATTAAGAACGCTCCATTTGGACTTCTGTAGCTCGAGAAAAGATCTTTTGATTGCTAGGAGGTCAGATCCAGACAGCATCTGCATTGCTTTCTCTGTTTCTGAATCAGACTTTTGCTCCAGCTCTTTAATTTCAGCCAGAAAATACTTGAAATTGAATAAAAACATACAAACTCAATGTAGAATAAAAAATGTAAATGTAACACTAAAACCTATGAAAACTAAACAAAACATGCTAAAAACTATATGAAAATGATGTGTGAAAAACGATCCAACACAAAACTCACTGACAAGTGTATCGGGTCGCATCAAGTAATAATAACTCACGTGAGTGAGGTCGATCCCACAGGGATTGAAGGATTGAGCAATTTTAGTTCGGTGGTTAATTTAGTCAAGCAAACAAGAGTTGATTTGAGTGATTTGTAATTGACAGAAGCTAAATTGCATGAATTATAAAAGGAGAGGGGAGAATTGCAGTAAATTAAAGAAAACAGAAAGTAAAAGTGCTTAATCTTAAAGAACAAGTAAAGTAAATAATAGAAACTTAGAGTGCAGAAAATGTAAATTGCAGAAGCTTGGAGTGCAAGAAATATAAATTGCTTGAATGATAAAGGGCTCAAGGAGCTGGGATTGCAGAATTTAAACAAAGAAGAGTAAATTGCAACAAGTAAAAGAGTAGAAGATGAATTAAACTGAAGTAGATCTCAAACAGAAAAGTAAATTAGGTTGAAGAAGCATTCAGCAGATGAACTAAAATGAAAATGCAGATCTCACGGGTCAAGAGACTAGAAATCCAAGTCTAGATCTCACTGCCTTCCTTGATCCAACTCAAAGAATAATTGCAAACAAATTAAAGATCAAAATAGCAAAGAAACTTGAATTCAAATCACCAAATCTTGAATTATGCAGAGAAAGGAACAAAGAGATCTCAAGGTGAGATTGAGACAAAATTTTCTCAATTCTCAACACCCAAGACTCAAGCTAAGTGTGCAAAAAAAAAGAAAATAAGAAAACCCAAAGGAAGAGAACTCAATTCTACTTCCCAATTCAAAGCTCAAGTTCAAAGAAAATGAAAATTCAAAACAAAAGTAAACTCCCAATTCAACAAGTCTAAAAATGATCAAAAGAAAAGTAAAAAAAACAAAAGTCCAGGTGCTTTCTAAATCTAACTGACATCTCTTTATACACTTCCTCTTTTGGATTTCAGAATTTGAGTGGGCTTTTAAATTTGGTGAAGAAATGAATTAAATTGGATTTTTGATGAATTTTTGGCCCATGGAAGTTGCTCCCAGGGCAAGGCTCGGGTGTCACCAAGAGCCAAGCTTGGTGCCTTGTCTTGTCAATTGTTGCGCACCTTTCTTCTTGTTACAAGGAAGTAAAGCTCTTTGCAAGAGCTCTAAGCTCTTGGCAAGAGCTTTGCTTGCCTCTTGTCCTTAGGGAGGTTCACGGTTCGACACCCAGGGAGAGCACTTGCTGGTCATTTTCCTTGGCACATGAGTAGCACTTAAGTCCTTGCTTCCTTGAAGCCCTTGGTTCGAATCCCATGGAGTGAAAACAAGCCAATTTTGCTTGTTTTTCTTGTGAGGTAGCGCTACCCCCTCCCCCTTTGGTCTTGAGTTCAAACCTTGGTGAGTGCATTGGCAAGCTTTTCTTCCTTGATTTTCTTTGAAGCATGCCCGATAAAGCTCTTGGCAAAGCTCTTAGCAAGAGCTGAGCTTTGAAGTTTGCCTTGCTTCCTCCTTTCTTGTAGCGCTCGGTTCTTATGGAGAGCTTTGTTCTCCTCTTTTCTTGGCCTTGCCTTTGAAGTAAAGCTCTTGGCAAGAGCTTTGTGATCTTGCTCATTGTTTTGAGCCACGCTTTTCTTCCTTTGGCCACGCCTTCCTTATTTCCTTTGATCACGCTCCTTAGGCTACGCTTTTATCATTTTTTTCTTTTCTTCACCTACAAGTAATTAAAACAACCAATCAAAGTATCACAAAATTCACAAAGCTTAAAATTCATTTAAAAACCAATTAATTTTATCTTAAACCTTATGATTTTGTGTCAATTAAAGGGTGGTTGATTGATTCAAAGAAACCATACAATTCCACTTCAAATTACTTGCTTATAGAGCAAGAAAGTGCATAAAACCTAATGAAACAAGTGAAAATGCTTGCATAGCTAGCATATGATGACTTGTCATCACAACACCAAACTTAAATCTTGCTTGTCCCCAAGCAAGAATCAAACATAAGAGGGAATGAAATGAAACAGAGAAGTGTGCATATCCTTATTGAGCATATAGTTGAACTTGGTTCATGGGGTTTTTATGCAGACAATGGTGGCTCATTTATTGCTTGCTGTTACATAAGGGATATTTCCTCAAAGATTCACTAAGTTTTCTGCTATAAGGCTCTACTTTTGCTTGTTCCCTTGCTAACTTTTCCTTCTTTGTTTTGCTCAGAGAGCTTATTATTCTTTGAAGGCTTGGTGGCAAATGTTGCAGCAGCCTTTGGCTTAATTTTGCTCAACATTCCTTCACCACAGACACATGGCTCACCCTTTTCTTCCTAGGATCATTGATGCCCATCATCTCTTTGGATAACTAAGTGTTTTGTAGCTAGGTAGCTCTTTATTGTGGACTTTCAGTTGGCAATCCCAAATCAGTTGATCTAAGTGACCAAGTTTTGAAATACTCCTCAGAATTTACTTGTCCAAGCATATCCTAGCACAAAAAAACCACAGGCATGTGTCCTAGGGTTCAAGCTATTGGTGCCTAGCCTTATTGTTTGTTTTCTTTGCCACTTTTGCCTTTTTCTCTTTCTTTTTCTTTCTGTTTTATTTCATTCTCAAGGGATCTTTAATGATACAAGCATTTATAACAGCAAACTAGTTACTTCTTCAAAGAACATATCATTATGCAGCATTTATTTTATGAGCCATGCATTAAATCAACAAATACCACCACTAACTTTCATTCTAACTTATGTAGCATTGGATATTTACTTCCTAATTCAAACATTTCTCTTTTATTCAAGTATATGGAAACAAAACAAAATTCAAAGTAATGAAGGATGACAATTATTATGCAGATTACTTATTCTAGCTAACCATTAAGCAAAAAAAAATGCAAAACAAAAAGCAATTGGAAGCATATCATGTTTCAGACATACGTCTTCCTTATTGAAACTATGAAAGAACTTCACCACCTTCTAGTTGTTGTGCTCCTGGCTTTTACTTGATTCTCTCTTCTTCTTCTTTCTTTTCTCAAGCTTGGAATAGTCTCGAGCTTCTTCACCAGGGCACCTTCTATCCCAGATAGGATCTATGAGATCTGAGAGCCCAACTGCCTCCAATCTTTGATACATCACTTCTGTATAATGCTGGGTCTTTGCTTTCTGTCGGTCTCTTAATTCTTGGCACTGCTCAAATGGTTTGATTTGTGGATTTAGTGCCGGCATACTGTGGGTCAAATAATCCAACTTTGCTTATGTTTTTTCATCATGCTCCAGTCGCTGTACTTATCTAGTCTCTCCAATGGTATGATGAATGTTCTTCCACTGATATAAGTTGTGAGTATATTTCCCATATTTGGCCTGGCTCAGGTACAATTTATCATATGATTCTCAGAATTTTGTTGATTGTTTCTTCTGCCCTTCAAGAATTCTTGCTTGGAACTCTTGTTGTTGAGCTATCATTTGTTGATGCCAGCTCTCTTGCCTCTCCTCCATTCGGTGCTGCCAAGCTTCATCTTGCTCTCTACCCTTCAAATATTGCCTTTGGTGCTCTAAATATTGCTCTTATTGCACCTGCATGAGTTGTTTAGTCATTTCTTCAATTGTTTTTCTCATTTCGCTCAACTCTAATGCATCAAGAGCTTGTTCTTCCCTTCTTTGTGGCCTTCTCTGTTTGGGAGCTATTACCTCCTCTTGGTCATCTTCCTCATTTATCCATTCCATGCTCCTCTTTGTGACTCCTTTCCTACTTTCACTTTCTCTGTGTCTTCATCCTCAAAAAGCACCCCAGCTTTGTTACATAACCTCAGAATGGTGCTTGGATGACCCAACCTGCTTGATTTATTTGTGTTTTCTGCCATTTCTTGTATACTATCAGCTATGATTTGCGAAACATTAATCTCTCCTCCGTGTAGGATATAATATACCAAAAGTGCGCGCTTGACTATGACTGCTGAGGTGTTTCCAGTAGGGAGTATAGATCTCTTGACTATCTTATACCACCCCTTGGCCTCAGGAGTGAGGTCCAGTCTTTTCAAGTGGCTTGGGTTTCCTTTTGAGTCCCTTTCCCAATCTGAGCTTGCTAAACATATTCCCTGCAGTATCTCATCAGGATCATTCTGTCCCTGCATTCTAGCATCAAAGCTAGGCTCTCCATAAGTTACTCTCCTCAGCTGCAGAACTCTCATGACTGTGGCTGGGCTAAAGTCCACTTCAACACCTCTAACAAAGTTTTTGTAGGGAGGGCTATTATCACTTTTCTTCACTACATTTGCATAGAATTCTCGTATCATGACTGCGCTAATGTCAGTGAGAGGTGCACATAAAAGCTCCCATCTCCTCTTCTTGGTGATTTGCCTCATGATGCGATACTCCCCCTCCTTCAAGTTGAGTCCCATCTCATGAATGATAAGTTTTATTTTTATGAGCCTATTATATCTTGTCTTATGGAATTGGGATCTAAACTTCTTGGTATCATAGGTGGGAGGTTCGGCCACCATTGGTTTCTTGCCATTTCTTCTCCTTGAACTTGATGCGGCCATGGATTTAAAAAGACGGGAGAAGTAAGGGTGAACTTTGATGAGGTGAGCTTCAGTTGTGGAAGAGAAGGTGAGAAAGGGGATGTTAATATTGGGTAAGGGAAAAGGAACGTGTTTTTGGCTAAGTGAAAGGTGAGACAATAGCTTGCAAGTATGAGGAAGGTTTATATGAATGTGTAGCTCTTGAAATATTTCCACCTACTTATAGGAAAGTCATCAAAGCTTTGTACAAAGCACACTTTGGGGGGGGAGGGGGGAAGAGTTCGGTCATGACTGATGAAGGGTGAAGATTGAGCTAAACAACATAGTAACTTCATGAGATGAACGACTTGCATGTTCTCTTGAGGATTGACAAGGATTCTCTCCTCATTGGTTGCATGAGGTTCGTCCTCCAAGGTGGCTAGCATGCAGATTTTGTTTCCCAAGGTAGGCACACCTCTCTAGGCACATGTGACCCTTCTCTCTTGGCTTGTCAAAGCCGTGTCTTCTTCTTGTCTTTACCTCAACCTTCTTTTTCCTAATTAAATCAACATGGTAAGTCTTAGGACACAAATGTAGTACGGTAATGAAGTGGTGAGTGCTTAGATTATTTATTATGTTTCTTATTCATAAAAGATCAATTTAGTCCCTTAATTAGTGAACCAAGGTTTGGTGAACACCAAACTTGTCTCTTGCTAAGGGATTAATGTAAAATGCAAGTAATTCATCACAATTGATACCTTCATCATAAGACATAATTTATTTTCTATCATAAATTTCTAAAATGAAATAATGCATAATCCATCTATGCATGACTTTGATTCTATGAACAAGAAATGATTCTTCTGAAAATTAATACGTGTGCAGACACCAAACTTAATGTTTGGTCATATACCTCATCAAACTGACTAAGCATACGGTCTAAAAATGCTTGAAAAGCTAATTTGGTGTGCCTAAAACTTAGAAGTCTGGCATATGCTTCAAGAACTCAGTGCATGCATCTATCAAGTACGTTCATTAGAATTCAAAATCATGCTAGAATGATCCCAAATTATTGAATTTAAAACAAACTTGAATCTTAAATCATGGGTTGCCTCCCATGGAGCGCTCTTTTATTATCACTAGCTTGACATTGGGTCCCTCATTTGGGTGGTTGATGACTGTAGTGTCTCAGCTTGTCCCCCCTTACTGTGATCTTCCTTTTAGTGCCTTGATGCTCAATTTCAGCATGCTCTAGTGAGAGTATTTTGCTGATAGTGTAGTAGTCATCAGCTTGTTGGCTTGTTCCCAACTGTTGCTAAATTAACTGTACTTTATCACCTTTGGAAAACCCCTCAGTAAGAATCTTCTTGTTCTTCCACCCCTTCTGAGTCTTTTTCTTGCTTTTCTTTCTTCTTTTTGTTGATCCTACTTCTTTGACAGTGGATTTTGTTTTGGGATTTTCCTTCTCAGTGGTCAACACTTTAATTACTTCTTGAGTTCCTTCATCACTCTGCATTGTCTCATTCTCTTTTCTTCTTGTTGTGTTGTCTATTTCTTGCTTTGGAAGGTAATTACTGGTTGTCTTGTTGATTCCTTCCTTCCACTGCAAGTCTTCCTTGTCAGTTTCCATGCAATTCTTCTTTTCATCAATGAGCTGTGTTTCTGGAAATACATTCAGAGTGATGCTTTCATCATGCATTCTGAGGGTCAGCTCTCCTTGCTCCACATCTATAATGGCCCTAGCTGTGGCCAAGAATGGTCTTCCAAGTATAATGGAATCACCTTCATCCTCATCTGAGTCTAAGACCACAAAGTCTGTAGGGAATATGAATTTGTCCACCTTAACTAGAAGGTTTTCAATCACACCCCTGGGACAGATCACTGACTTGTCCACTAATTCTAGAGACATTTGTATTGGCTTCACTTCCTCTATGCACAGCTTTCTCACCAGAAAAGAGAGCATCAGATTGATACTAGCCCCTAAGTCACACATTGCCTTGTTGATGATCATACTGCCGATGGTACAAGGTAGAAGGAAACTTACAGGATCTTCAAGTTTGGGTGAAAGCCCTTTTTGAATTAATGCCATGCATTCTTCAGTGAGAGGAAGTGTTTCCTTCTCTTGCCAACTCCTCTTTTTGTTGATGAGCTCTTTCAAGAATTTCGCATATAGAGGCATCTGCTCTAATGCCTCAGCCAGGGGGATGTTGATCTCCAATTTCTTGAAGACTTCAAGGAATTTAGGGAAGTATTGGTCCTTTGTCTCTTTGTTGAACCTTTGGGGATGTGGCAATGGAGGTGTGAAGTTCACTCCCTGCTTGTGATCCTTGGTTGGTTCTTCCCTTGCTTCCTTCCCTTTTCTTGAGATTTGTGGTTGGTCTTCCTTTTCTTGAGCCTGCTTGCCTATTGTCACATCCTAGTTACTAGCTTCCTCTTTTTCTATTGGCTCTTTGTTGCTGTCCATAGCTTTCTTGGTTGCTTCTTTGTTGTCCACCAATGTCTTTCCACTCCTTAGCTGTATAGCTTTGCACTCCTCTTTTGGATTAGGAATGGTGTCACTTGGTAATGAGCTTAATGGTCTCTCAATAGCAATTTGCTTAGAAAGCTGTCCAATCTGCCTCTCTATATTCTTCATGGAAGCTTCCTGGTTTTTTATTGTCATCTCTTGGTGCTTCATCATTTTTTCCATTAAGAGCTCCAAGTTGGTGATCCTCTGAGAGTCTTGTGAGATTGGTTGGTTGTGAGATGTTGAGGGTTGATGGTAAGTGTTTTGATTGGTAGCTTGGTTATTGGATGGATGATGGTTGGAGGTGGGGTAATTGTTTTGGGGTTTTCTGTAGGAGTTTTTGTTAGTGTTCTGCTGGTTGTTTCTTGGGTAGTTTTGGTTTGAATTTCTTTGCCATGGTTGTTGGTTCTAGTTGTGGCTATCTCCCCATCTAAGGTTTGGGTGGTTCTTCCAGCATGGGTTATAAGTGTCACCATAAACTTCACTTGATCCAGACCCTTGATTGTGCACATATTGAATTTGTTCTTGCTGTTGATCCTCTTGATTCTCTTCATTCTGCCCCCAAGGGGTTGATGGTTGGCTTGTGACATTCACCGATGCAACTTGTAAGCTATCAATCCTCTTAGCCATTTTTTCAAATTGTTGCTGAATTTACTGCTGCATCACTTTGTGTTGAGCCAAGATTGTGTCCACTCCTTCTAACTCTAGCACTCCCTTTCTCTGTGATGGTTGGCGTTACCTTTGGTGAGCAAAGAATATTGATTGTTCGCCACCATATCAATAAGAGTTTGAGCCTCCAACTGAGTGATCCAGTGCTTCTTGAGCCTTCAAAGTGAGTCCTTCATAAAAGTTTTGAAGCTTGTCCCATTCAGTGAACATATTTGGTGGACATTTCGTGAGCAAAGTCTTGTATCTCTCCCATGCCTCATATAGAGAATCAGCATCCAATTGTGTGAATGTTTGCACTTCAGTCTTCAATCTAATAATCCTCTGAGGAGGGTAAAATTTAGCAAGGAACTTGCTCACTAGATCTTCCCAAGTGTTGATGCTCTCTCTTAGAAATGTCTCCAACCATTGAGTAGCTTTGTCTCTGAGGGAGAATGAGAATAGAAATAGCTTGTAGATGTCAGGATGCACACCATTAGATTTGACAGTATCACATATCCTCAGAAAAGTGGATAAGTGTTGGTTTGGATCTTCAAGTGGCCCTCCTCCAAAAGAGCAGTTGTTTTGGACCAATGTGATGAGTTGTGGCTTCAATTCAAAGTTATTTGCATTGACATTTGGGGTAAGGATGCTACTCCCACAATGTCTAGGATTTGCAAATGAAAAAGAGGCCAATACTCTCCTTGGTGGTTGACCATTGTTGTTGTCCACTCCTACTGGTGGATTTGTTGGATTTGTTGAGTGTTCCTCCATCTCTTGGAATTCTTCTTCTGAATCCTCTTCTCCAACAATGCATTTCCCTCTTTCTGCTCTTCTTAACCTCCGAAGGGTTCTTTCATCTTGTTCACAAAAGGTGGGTATAGCTCCCCTTGTCCCTGACATACAAACCAATCATAAAAATCATACAAAACCAAAAAAAAAACAGGAAAACTCCACTCTATTGCTAAAGTGAGGTCTTAGTTAGCTTAAGCAAAAATTCAAACAGTTAGTGTGTTAGTCAAAAAAATTAAAGAAACAGAAAAGAAAAAGTGCTTGATCTAGACTTCCACCTTACTTAATCATTGTCAATCTAATCAATCCCCGACAACGGCGCCAAAAACTTGATGTGTGGAAAACGATCCAACACAAAACTCACCGGCAAGTGTACCGGGTCGCATCAAGTAATAATAACTCACGTGAGTGAGGTTGATCCCACATGGATTGAAGGATTGAGCAATTTTAATTTAGTGGATGATTTAGTCAAGCAAACAAGAGTTGATTTGAGTGATTTGTAATTGACAGAAGCTAAATTGCATGAATTGTAAAAGGAGAGGGGAGAATTGCAATAAATTAAAGAGAATAGAAAGTAAAAGTGCTGAATCTTAAAGAACAGTAAAGTAAATAACAGAAACTTAAAGTGCAGAAAATGTAAATTGCAGAAGCTTGGAGTGCAAGAAATGTAAATTGCTTGAATGATGAAGGGCTCAGGGAGCTGGGATTGCAGAATTTAAACAAAGAAGAGTAAATTGCAACAAGTAAAAGAGTAGAAGATGAATTGAACTGAAGTAGATCTCAAACAGAAAAGTAAATTAGCTTGAAGAAGCATTCAGCAGATGAACTAAAATGAAAATGCATATCTCAGGGGTCAAGAGACTAGAAATCCAAGTCTAGATCTCACTGCCTTCCTTGATCCAACTCAAAGAACAATTGCAAACAAATTAAAGATCAAAACAGTAAAGAAACTTGAATTCAAATCACCAAATCTTGAATTATGCAGAGAAAGGAACAAGGAGATCTCAAGGTGAGATTGAGACAAAATTTCCTCAATTCTCAACACCCAAGACTCAAGCTAAGTGTACAAAAAAAAAATAAGTAAACCCAGAGGAAGAGAACTCAATTCTACTTCCCAATTCAAAGCTCAAGTTCAAAGAAAATGAAAATTCAAAACAAAAGTAAACTCCCAATTCAAAAAGTCTAAAAATGATCAAAAGAAAAGTAAAAAGAAAATAAAAGTCCAGGTGCTTTCTAAATCTAACTGACATCTATTTGTACACTTCCTCTTTTGGATTTCAGAATTTGAGTGGGCTTTTAAATTTGGTGAAGAAATGAATTAAATTAGATTTTTGATGAATTTTTGGCCCATGGAAGTTGCTCCCAGGGCAAGGCTTGGGTGTCACCAAGAGCCAAGCTTGGTGCCTTGCCTTGTCAATTGTTGCACACCTTTCTTCTTGTTACAAGGAAGTAAAGCTCTTTGCAAGAGCTCTAAGCTCTTGGCAAGAGCTTTGCTTGCTTCGTGTCCTTAGGGAGGTTCACGGTTCGACACCCAAGGAGAGCACTTGCTGGTCATTTTCCTTGGCACATGAGTAGCACTTAAGTCCTTGCTTCCTTGAAGCCCTTGGTTCGAATCCCATGGAGTGAAAACAAGCCAATTTGGCTTGTTTTTCTTGTGAGGTAGCGCTACCCCCTCCCCCTTTGGTCTTGAGTTCAAACCTTGGTGAGTGCATTGGCAAGCTTTTCTTCCTTGATTTTCTTTGAAGCATGCCCGATAAAGCTCTTGGCAAAGCTCTTAGCAAGAGCTGAGCTTTGAAGTTTGCCTTGCTTCCTCTTTGCTTGTAGTGCTCGGTTCTTGTGGAGAGCTTTGTTCTCTTCTTTTCTTGGCCTTGCCTTTGAAGTAAAGTTCTTGGCAAGAGCTTTGTGATCTTGCTCATTCTTTTGAGCCACGCTTTTCTTCCTTTGGCCACGCCTTCCTTATTTCCTTTGATCACGCTCCTTAGGCTACGCTTTTCTCATTTTTTTTCTTTTCTTCACCTACAAGTAATCAAAACAACCAATCAAAGTATCACAAAATTCACAAAGCTTAAAATTCATTTAAAAACCAATTAATTTTAGCTTAAACCTCATGATTTTGTGTCAATTAAAGGGTGGCTGATTGATTCAAAGAAACCATGCAATTCCACTTCAAATTACTTGCTTACAAAGCAAGAAAGTGCATAAAACCTAATGAAACAAGTGAAAAATGCTTGCAAAGCTAGCATATGATGACTTGTCATCACTCATCACCAGGTTGGCCATCGCTGCCATAAATTCGGCATGGTTGTCGGTCGGTCGGTCATTCTCAATTTTTCCCCGTGTACAAGTACGACCTCATCCGCGAATAGCCATTAGGGTTTCTGTCTACACCAAACGGTCGATATCAAGGTGATCACTCTCAATATCGAAAGCCTAGTGCTTCAATTATCCCAAAAAGGCACTCACAAACAAGCATGCTATGCAATATCAAACAGATAACCTAAATCAAGAAAGAAAAAGACACAGAGTATGCAATGAAGCACAATCAGTCCATCCTTCAAGCTCACGAGGACGAACCGCTTTGATACGACTAAATGTAACACCCTAATTACCCTAAGCCTTACCTCATGCCGTAAAGCAAAGGTTAATCAAAGGTTACGACAATACTAAGGCTTATACAAAGATATATATAGAAAGGAATAAATATTCTAGAAGCTCGATGAAGAATTAAGCTCAAATACAAAATCACAAAGCGCGAGATGCTCACACAAAGCTAAAAGCATAAAGGTACAAGATAAGGCTACGATATATAAGACATATATTGATATATAAAAGTATATTAGTCATAGAACTAGCCACAGCCTGCAGAGTTTAAGCCGACTAGTATATATCGACATATATAGTTTTGAAATTTAAAACAGTATATACAGAATATCTCTCTCAAAGTTAGCCTCTAAGGCAAAATATAAATACAAAAGTGAGAGTACTAATACAAATAATCAAAGGACTCCAAATCATGATTAAGGTCCTCCGCTCTGTCACCATCAAGCAACTCAACAAGGTGGGTTGCGACCTGCATCTGAAAAATAACAACAAAGTATGGAATGAGAACCGGAGGTTCTCAGTATGGTAACAGTACCCAATAATGTAAGATATAAGACTCCTGGATGCCAGAGGCATTCCTAGAGCTTCATATCCATCATTAGATTCAAGCTTAAAACATAAGTAAATTTAAACCCCGACTTTAAATACCATAATGTAATAGGATAATCTAACTTAGGGAATTTCTAAATTATTAGTTCACCGCTGTCCCACAGCTTTCACCAGCCTAACCTCCATGCGATCCCACCACCACTGCCTACCAATCCTCCTCAATCCCAGTAGAAAACACAAGTAATTCATAAAAGTAAAACACAAGTAATTATCAAATATATCAAGTAATTCAAGAAGCAATTCAGCATGTTATACAAATAGGCAAACAATGCAAGTATACAAAGCAAACAACCACATAGAAGATATACATGATGAATGCCTGCCCTATTGGCTGTGATATCAAATTGTCGGTTCAACTGCCAACCTGACACATCCCCCTGGGATGTTGCCTTTCGGTCACTAATAAAACGGGTATCCCAGGGACATCATGCCTGGTCCATGGTCCATGGATATAGTGCCCAACACACTCTTGTGGTTCTGAAAGGATGCAAGTGGGATACTCAGCCACAGACCTCAATGTGAGACAGGACTAGCACATGCCCTTACGCCGCCGCCGCTGCAACCTCGACAGGCGGGATTAACCAAACCGTCCCTGCCAGGCGCATAGCGTATCAACAATAGCAGTATAAATAATATTTCAGTGGTTTTCAGAAATCATTTTCAGCAAGGCCATCATTCCATTCCGAGTCCTAGACCTGTCTTAAGCACCATCAAATTCACAACTCCACAATTTCATCATACCAATCGCCTTTACAGTACTCTACCACTTCACTCAACTAATCCACCCTCAGTACTCCAAAATCCTATGGCTCCGTCTTCGAAACTTTTTACCTGAAACTATCTAGTTAACTTACTTATGGTATTCTCTATGCTTCAAATCCTAAAAAAAAGCTACAACACCCTAGATAAGCATTATGGAAGTTTACAAACTTGATGGGAAGGTAAAATAGTTAGAAACAAGGTTTTCTTAAAAATACAGGGCAGTGTGTGTACGCATGGGGTTGTGCGTACGCACTCCCAGAGAAAGTTTCGAGAAGTGTGCGTATGCATAGAGGTGTGCGTATGCACAGAAGCTAAAAGTTTTCATTTTAAACGCGCGCACAGATACGTGCGAACGCCTACAACGGAATGCACTTCTCAGCATGTGCGTGTGCATGATGTTGTGCGTACGCTCTCAACAGTAGGCATCTCCCTGTGTGTGTGTGTGTGTGCACCAGAGTGTGCGTGCGCACCAGAGTGTGCGTGCGCACCAGAGTGTGCGTACACACGTTTTCAAAAATTCACAGCAGTGTGCGTGCGCACACAAACTAGAAATCCCAAATTTTGCAACATCACATAATTCATATTTTTGACACCAACTTCCAACGATCATATCTTTCTCTACAAAATCTATACCGTTTTAAATCTTTTTGAATTATCTTCAATTTGATACAAAATTCACTTAATTTCGAAAATTATAGCTCAATATATGATCCATCAAAGTTCACCAAAAACCAGTTTTTACCAAAAGTTCGCTAAGTTCTCAAAACTTCAAAATTCACAACCAAACCAGTTCCAAGCCTATTAAATTCACCATAAATCACAACCAAATGCTATACTTTATCTTTCCATCACAATTCAACAAACTCTACACCTATATCAGTCAATTCCTCCTTCATAAACTCAACAACTCCACAATTGTACATCAATATTCCAATGTTACCGACTTTAACATAATCTCACTACTCATAAGCATCACTTATCTTATCTCAACATCAACACACATAATAATTCATTATCATCCCACACAATCATCATCATTTCACCCAACTTCATAATTCAATATCATCATTCACCATACTCATCATAATCATCAAAATCATCATACATCACAATTATCAACAATCTATTTCGATCCTATCCTATGGTCTACTAGCCTAAGTGTCCAGAAATATTACATATTACATAGAAGAAACCAAAACCATACCTTGGCTGATTCCCAATATGCATAAAACACCAAATTTTGACATCAACCAAGCTTCCGCAAATTCCTAAGTTCAACAAGCCACCACACACAATCCAAAAGCTCCAATAATCATAAATTCCAAGCTATACACAAATAATATACCAACATAAATTCTAAGGCTCATCAATAATCATAATTTCATGAGGGTTTAAGGCAATCTTACCTTATCCACCATAAATTTGGGTGAAACCCAATAATTTCTCACTATTGGTTGGCACATAAACAACCAAAATACAAAAATTCACTCAAAACCAAAACCTAAATTTTTGAATTTCTTAGGGCAGAGGAAAGGAGAGGAAATTTCGAGTTCTTACCTACACAAGTTAGATAGAACTAACGGGCTCAGTGAGAGTTTCGCATAACCGCTAACGGCACGTGAATCGGAGCACCGTAGCTCGAGTTATGGCCACCGGAAGTTGTATGTGAATAATAACACTTCTCTTTTCCTCTCTTTCAATTCAGTAGCTGCTCTTTGTGTGAATTGTAACATGCATTTTTACGTAATTTTCTGTAGAAAATGTACAGAAAATTACATTTTCCAACTCAGAAAAATCTATTGAGGCCAAATATCATATTATATTTTCTAATTAATATTCTAAATTTTGAACATATTCTGGACAATTAAATTATTATTATTTTATGTTCATTAATAGGTTAATTAATTCATGGTTCTTACAATTTGCACTGTTGTTAATAATATTGAGTTGCTGATTTTCAGATTTTGTTAATACTTTTATTAATTTGCACTGATTTTGTTAATACTGGATTTATTGATTTTGTTAATTTGAACTGGCCTTACTGGTTTACAGTTGTTGAATGATTCTGTCAAATATTTTTTGCTGAGTTAATTTTGGTCATGATTTTTGCACTTCAGGCTCTCATGTTCTTGCTTTTCTTTTGTGTTGATGTTGAAAATGCAATTCTAATAGTGGATAGAGTAAATTTCTAAACCCAATAAAAAAACAGTTAATAAAGCATTATTAGGTGCAAAAGAAGCTATGCTTGGGATTAGATGAGGCTGCAGGTATTCCTGTAAGTTGCTTTCATTGATTTTACACTTATTATGCTTATTCTATCTGAATGATGTTGATTATAAATTGTATCTGCTGGCAGTAACTACTCTTTCTTTGTAATTCATGCAGATTGAACCAGAATCACAAACAAAAACTTTTAGATGCTACACTGAACTTGGAAGGAGCGTTGCTGGCTAGAGTTCCAAGAGTAGGAGAATTTGATGTTGTCTTTGCTGTTACTTTGGGAGATTCAAGCAGCAATGTGACAAAAATCTGGAGCTTCCTTAATGTTATTTAATATTTGAAAATATTAAATTTAAATATTTGAAATTTTATATTAAATTTGTAATAATTTATTTAATATTTAATTAAATCGGTTGAACTCCAGTCGAACTATTAAACCAGTAAACCAGTCACTTTATCGGTTTATTGACCTGTTCGGTTCTCACAACCTTGCTAAGAACTCTCCCGTTCTTACTCCCTTCTCCCTTTCCTTTAGATGGAAGAAGGAGTACCTNTATACACCATAAGATATACACCATAAGACCAGCCGCCTCTTAGACTCCATTTATTTACGGACTCTAACCTAGATCCTCCACACGAGGCTTCTGTTATGTGGCTACTTGGTGAAGTACCAGTGAGTTGTCCCGTAACAACGTATGATCGTGCAGAAGAGTAACAGATGATATTTTATCTTTTGATGACATTCAACATGATCTAAATTTTGAAGACCTAGAATATATTTTTCCTCACTTTTGTACTCTAGAGGGATTAGGTAGATTTAGAATCTAAACTAGGCTGGGCGCCAACTTAGGGGTTTCTTGAACAGGTCAAGACTTGGGATATTATGTGTATATAGTTATTATCTAACTACTACTAGAGGTGTCTTAACTAAAATTTGTGCACCACTAAGGACTGGATGACTGAGTACCGTTAACTGATACGAGATGTACGTATATATGTGTGGTTGATTATAACTGCTTTATTTATTATTATTTATGATTTTATCTGTATATGTTTCTTCTTGTCAATCCAAACATTTTCAAAAAAAAAAAGTTACCATGTAAGGTAAACTATATTTTAACAACAAATTAAGCTCATATAATAATTAATAGCTAAAATTAAGGAAAGCAAATCGGTAGCACTCGACTTCTCGTATGATTATGACATATCGAAGGTTGGATCGTTACACACATGGCCAAATAGTATTGTGCCACGTGACTTATTTGTCCACGTCAGCATACCACGTGTCACTGAACGACCCGTCATCATATCATTAAACATGGTTAAACTATGAAGTGATGCGTGTTACTAATGATTCATGTTATCAATCCATATCACCACGTTATTAACAGAAAATTGGTTAGAGATTAACGTGGTGTACTTTTGTTAATTTCAAAGACATAATTAGTACAATCGGAATCTCATAAACAATTCTGATGCACGATACCAATTTCAAAGACCACTTTAGGGTTTAACTCCATCACTGCTGTTGGTGGAGTTAGATTCTCTAGCTGTATGTAGTCTTTTTTATTTGTCTTGGACCTTCAGCCCAATTTCAAATAAAAAAAAAACTTTGTTATTGAGAAGAAGCTATACATTAAAATAAAAATTAAAATACTTAATAAATCAATCTAAAATTTAGCAAAAACAAATAATTAATGTGATAACATATACTAAAACAATTATAATGATAATTAATAAATATTAAATAAAATAAATTTATATTATTTTTGGAGAATTTTTTTTCTCCTAAACATTATTGTGATTAAAAAGTAGCAACTTTTGTTTGTATAACTATCACCTACATTAATAACATTATGCGATAGAGCAGAGTGTGAACTCACAACGGATACCAACTAGATTAAGATACTCAATATTATTATTATAACAAGTATAATTATCTGTGCCATGTACGTGATACAACGGATATCAACTAGATTGAGATACTCAATATTATTATCATAACAAGTATAATTATCTGTGCCATACACGTGATAAGATTGAAATTATAATTTTAAATTATTTTTTAAAAATTAATTTAAATTATAATAATTTGATTAATAAAAAAGTAATATGTTATGCATTGTTTGTTTTTTTTAATCTAATGTTAATTGATTAACTCTAAAATAGTTACTAATCGATTTTAATAATCTACTTTCTTCAATAAATCAAACATATATACTGAATATGAACATAAATAATATAGTAATAGTTAAATCCACCAACAAATATATTGACTATTATCACACTATAAAACAAATTAAATATAAAGGCTATTAGCACTTATAAATCTATAAAATCACAATGTCTTTGATTCGTACGAGGGTTTACTTATCAAATAAACTTAAAATATGAACAAAAAATATTTATAAAATGGACCTAGCATCACTTGAAAGAATTATGGAAGATAATCAACTTACCTTATCATCCATGAGAACCATTTTTATGTAAGTCGTCTTGTTCTTGTTAAATTTGGATGGGACTTTCCATAACCTTATAATTCTTGCCTTTATTTTTCAAACTTTTTTATTACATAATCTATTATAGGTAATACTGTTGATAGAATCGTAGTTAGTAGCCTTTAAGTATTGATAGAATCGTAATTAGTAACCCTTAGGTATGAAAAATAATAAACAGAAGAAGATCTATGTTTGAGGTACGAATTTTTTAGATGATAAATAATTGTAACAATTTACTATTATATATACACACACTAATTATACACGGTAATAATTAGCAAATATTTTTAATGAAAATACTTGCTACAATTAGGTGAAATTTATGGGATTATATTTTATTAACCTTTATGATTAATTTAATAGATATACTTACTCAATATATATGTTATCGACATTAATTATATGCCAATATTTTTAGAAAAGAGCTAAAAGAGGAGATATATAAATATGTATAATATTATTGCTATATAGAAAGTATACATAAATTACTACATTTTTTTTATTATACTATACAACTTAAAATTATAGTATCATGTTATTATTAATTCTAGATACTTGTTATAATTATATCAAATTTAATTATGACACTAAATAAATAAAATAGAAAATATTCAATATTTTTATATTCAATATTTATTGTAAATATAAAAAGTAAAATAATTAATAAAAAATATGAGCAGAAAATAAAACATTAATTAAAATTTAGAATATATTAATTAAAATTCAATTTGTTATCTAATTAATCTTGTGTCCATATGATATAACTTTACAAAAATGTTATGAATCACAACCTTTTTTATTCTACAAAAAAAAACACTATATGTAGCCTTTAGTAGTACAAAAATAATTATAAGTATTAATTATTGATATTGATATTAATCACAATTGATTATTGATACACTAATTTTGTTTAAATATATTTTACCTTTTTAAAATATAATGCATGTACCGTGTAGACCTTTATTTAATGAGAATTAGAACTATATCAATTGATATAATTAGAATGATTAAAAATATCGATGATTGATAAGTAGTTTAATAACGCATTATGTAACACCCTACCACACTAAGCTTTACGTTTAAGTCGTAAAACGAAGGTGGTGTAGTATTACGACCTCTAAAATAAAATGAGTACATATAATAGCAGAAGAATTATAATATGCTAGGAGCCTTGAAGAATAGGGGAAATAAATATTGCGAAATAAAAGCGCAACGCTCAAGGAACGAGTTAACTCACATGCTAAGAAAACCATAACTATCAAACATAAGATAACAGAAGTAGGAATAGAGTGGCAAAGATACAAGATAACAAGCTCCTGACTCAGCCTGCGAAGTCAAGACTGGCCGGAGAATATTTACTATATATATATATATATATATATCCAAAACCCAAAAGTACATATACGCAATCCTGCCTCTCCATAAACCTCTAAGAGGATCAAAAGAACAAGTTATCACTACAAGAAAAAGCAATATTTGTAACAAAAAAATTGTTACAAAAAATCAGAATTTTAAAACAAAAGGATTTTGTAACAAAAAAAAAAGTCATTGCAGTATGTCCCGTTACAAAAAGTTTTTGTAACAAAAAATGGAACTGTTACAATTCAAAATAATATTTTGTAACAAATTTTTTTAATACAAAAACCAAAATTTGTTACGAAAGTGGTAACACTTTTTTACCTTTAAAATCTTTTTCGTAACAATTTAGATTTTTGTGTCATAATATTTTGTTACAAAATACTACTTACTTTTGTAACATTTTTTATTCTTAGTTACAAAAATAGAAAGTTGATTTTAAAACATTTAATTAAATAATTGATATATCAATTTATTTTCTAATCTCACTAACTCGACATTTATATGATATATAATAATATAGATAATTAAAATATCTTACATGTCATTAAAATTCTTTTACAATAAAATAATTTCTATAAATTCAACTAAACACAACTTTTTTCCTAACATAAAATTGTATCATATCGAATTTATAATTCTTGACTCTGCTAGCATATTTCGGTCAATATAAAGTCTAGTATGTTGGCATTAATTTTGTACGCCTGCAAATATAAACAATGAAAGCCAAAATTAAAAAATAACATATAACACTATCTTTATCCGAATAAAATTTTAGAACTTAGAAATTAAATTAACTAATTCCTTAAGAATATATTCTCAAAGTTCAAAACTAGCCAATAAAATATGCAAATTATCAAGAATTAACAATTTAATATATAAACTTGGGCTAACTAATCACAATTCAATCACAACTTAGTGAACAAATTTATTAAATTTACATAAGTATCAATTGTCAAACAATCATTACAAAACACAATTTTTACCAAAATCTTCATAACAAATATACTTGTCTTTTTCATAACAATTTTGTACCTTCAACTAGGCATTACTAGAATGTTTAGAAGGATCTCTTAAGAGGATAAATCACTTCTCCCAATATATATAGACATCCCGGTGCACAAGTATGCCGCGTTAACGCAGGATCCGGGAAGAGGCGCACCTCTAAGTGCAGTATAGGCAACCTAACCTAATAATTACATCAATAGGTGATTCTACAGCTTGAACCTATGACCTGAGGTGACTTGGAAACAATACAACCGTTGCTCTAAGGCTCCCTTCACTACTCCCAACATATACTAAATATATTTTCCATAATTGAGTCAATTAACGATTTCCTAATTCTTGTGCTACAATGTTAAAAGTCATTTATATTCAAAGAGGGAGTACAAGATAATTTAAAAGCAAAGACTATTACCTTTCGTATCAGAACCATATAAAAGAAGAAAAGATGTTCTAGTGCTGCTGAAATATAAGTAGTCAACAAAAGAAGCAGCACCTGTATTTATCATTCCAGCAAGTCCGATGCAAGTCAAAATTAATGTTAAATCCAACTTTCAAGCTTGGCACAACATACTATAGAAATTCCCAAAATATTTGAGTTAACTATATTACACATATGGTGGCGAGAACCTCTCTTGAAAACGCTACATGAAGCTTCCTATGAAGCTCTTTTACTATTTCTCTTTTATCCGCAAAGTACCTGATAAACACAGCAATTGCGGTCCCTCCTTCAATGATAAGCTATACATGTAACAAGACAATAATATTGGAACATAATTAATTCATGTAATTAAAACACCCTTTTTATTTTAAATTTTGGTTCTGAAATTGAAAGACAGTGTAAAATCCTGAGCGAAGAGTTAAGTACAAACCATTAATAAGACAGAAATCATAAGAAGAAAGAATGTTGTGTAGTTCCTTTTTCCAACATAGTTATTCAACCACTGCAACACACCATAAGCACTACATCTTAATAATATTAACAAAGTAAAGAGAATTGAAAAATTCCAACACATAAAGACTAGCTAGTCTAATAATAGCAGTTTTATTTACAACTCCAGATTTTACTTCAACACAAAAATTCATTTATTACACACCTTGCAATGGTGATCAAATCCTTCGATGCATCGATTGCACGTCCTGCAGTGCTTACTATGCTTTTTCACCTGATTCATACAATAGCATAGAAGTTATAAAAAATATTAATGATTAAAGAGTAAATACCATTTTTTGACTTGCTTGAAGGACAACTGAGATTCTAACCGATAATTAGTCTAACCTGCTATGTATCAAGGACCACTTAGACCAATTACTTGAATGGTTAGGGATTTAGATAAATGATCAGGGACCGAAAAGAGCACTCACTTGTGATTAAATGGTAAGCACATAGTATGCAACTAAGATCTAACCTCAAAATCACAAAGAGCACAAAATGAAATGTCATCTTCATTGAGATTTGGGAAAATGGCATCATCATCTTTCATGACAAGAGGGAATGGGAGCAGAGGCTTCATCTTTCAACAACCTTTTATCTTTTAACCTTCTGTGGCAAAACCATCCAGAAATTTGCTTCTCAGTCAACCCTAACTCCTTAGCAAGATCTTGTTTCATTTTCTCCGTGGGATATTTGTGCTCTGGAAACAAAGGTAAAAAGCAATTCCTCAAAAATTACTAAATTAGTCAATAGAAAGATGCATTAACATTCACAGAAAATTAAAAACAAACAAAATTAAAAGAACTCGTACCGTTATAAAATTTATCCAACGCCATAACCTGGGAAGGTGTTTTGAGTCTTCTTTTATTTTTTTTCTCTGTAGAAGCTTTATTTTTATCTGATTGCAATTCTCCTAATTCTAAACCCCAAGATAAAAGAAAGACGTTCAATATATACAATGAATGGGGGGAAATTACACTACTCAACTTGATCCACATCCACTAGATACCACCATTGATATTATTTCAAACATAGATGGAATTTGAACTACAATTTCACATATTGGAAAACCAAATGCAACAACTTATTTTCTTTCTCCTAATCACCTAATCTACTCCCTATTTTTTCAATGGTTTCTAACATTAACTCAGCTGGAAAAAGAAAGGGTGCCAAGTTTTCTAATCTCATAAGAGGCCTTTCACAAAGAACCAACAAGGGTTTGTGCTAATCAATATCTCAGTACAAATAGAAGAAGAAAAAACAACAATGACAACCAACATAAAAAGTAGATCCAACCTTATACACAAGTTTATGGTCATTGAGAAAAGCAAACAAAACATATAACAAATTAATGGCTTAAGAAAAATGTGAAACATTAAAACAAGAACAAAAAAAACTAAGACATGGAAATTGAATTTTGTACCCATCTCTCCCTCCGTGAGCTCGCACCGGTGACGGCCTCCTGGCACTCCATGATGGCGATGATGGCGAGCCTGCAGCAGATGCGATGGCAGCTCTCTCCTCCTCAGCGATCTCTAGCCTAACCCACAGCTCTTCTCTCCACGCATCTTCTCCTGGCGAAATCGACGGCAATGGCAAGGCATGTGACGGCGGCAGCAGTTCCCTTTTCCGTCAGCGACATTCCCCCTTCTCCTCTCTTCCTTCCCCTGGCGCAGCTATTTCTCCGCTTTTCTATGTTTTCTGTGTTGTGTGTGTTAGGTTAAAGGGGAACGGGGGATTAGGGTTAGGATTTGTAATTGAAAATTAAGGTTTTTTATTTGAGAATTTAGGGTTAAGCTTTTATAAAAAAAATAGATAAAATAAATATTTTGATAAAATTAAATAATAATCCAAAATATCAATTATTTAATTTAAATGATTTAACTCTTCATTATCTCCAAATCTATTTAATTATTTCTAATAAAATAATTTTTAAAATTATAAAGTTTAAACTTAATAAGATAAAATCACAATTTATTTATATTTAGATTTTTAAAAATATTGGATGTTATAAGTAGCGGTTAATGAATACAAATAGTATGTAAAAAATTTTAATTTTTGAAATAAAATAAAATTATTTTAAAAAAATTACATACACAATTTTCTTTACTCTTAAAGTGTTTAACATTTTAAAAAAATTGTTATAAAACATACTTATATTTTGTGACAAATAATTAACTTGTTACAAACAATATTGAATTTTGTGACAAATTAATTTTTTGTTACAAAACAATTGGAGTTTTTGAAAAAAAAAGTTGTTTTGTTACAAAACAATTGGAGTTTTTGAAACAGCAAAAAAATTGTTACAAAATATTTCGAATTTTGGCAACTTTTTTCTCTTTTGTTACAAAATATTACAATATTTTGTAACAAAAGATCATCTCGTTACAAAAACTAACATAATTTGTAACAAAATAAAACACGTTGTTACCAAATATTATCATGTTTTGTAACAATTTGTAATGTTGTTACAAAACATTATTCTTTTGTAACAATCACTAATTATTATTACAAAAAACTATTTTTTGTAACAATTTTAAAATTGATACAAATTTTTTGTTATAAATGTTCCATTTTCTTGTAGTGTATGCGGAGAGAAACTAAGTATATATATATATATATATATCGTAACATAACAAAATAACCCTATAACCACTCCGCTTCAAGAGCCCAGACGCCTAATGAGATGTCTCTCGACCTGCATCTGAAAAACAATAACATAGTTTAGAATGAGAACCACAGGTTCTCAGCATGGTAATGGTTCCCACATACATTATATATAAGGTCTCGGAAAAGGCAGAGGCGATCCTAGAATTCCGACACTCAGATTTAAATCTTAAAGTTTATAAATGGAAAACCATAAATAGGGTAGGTTATCTATGGTTCTTACTTCTAATTCCTTTCTAACTTAAGTCTTAATTTCTGCATTCCTCCAGTCCTCCAAAACTCGGTGCACAGACAAGCAATACAGACAAAGAAAACACAAGTAGGATACATATACAGTAGATAGCAAATATAACAGGTAAGCATAATAATCACGTAGGCAAGCTCAATTAATGCACAATCAAACAAAACACACATATGCAAATGATGTATGTCTACCCTATGGCTGATGAGTCTCATCTGTCAGTTATATAGCCAACCCGATATGTCCGGTAGCTAACCCAGACATCGTCCTCTTGAAAACTGGTGAGCGGTACAGTACCACGATCCTCACCTGGTGGGCGGTAAACCACCTCGATCCCCACCATCTGTGGGCGGTAAACCACCTCGATTCCCACAGATGTTTTCAATTGGAAAACAGCACATATGTGGGCGGTAAATAACCACGATCCCCACAAAACAATTTCATATCAAATTCATCCTCTTCATCATTCAATTCATTCAACAATTATCATAATCACACCTTCCATTCCATTCATCAATAATTCATACTCAAAACATAATTCTCTTCTTAACTAAGTAAAACTCAAAACATAATACTTTTCTTAATAAATCAAGTTCTAAAACATAATGCATTTCTTTTCTTTATAAATAAAAGCCAAATAATATAATTCTTTTATCCATATTTGTCTAAATAATACTTCAAACTAAATCTCCAATTTTTATAAAAATTATGACAGCATTTTCTTTAAAATTCAGACTTTGTCACCCTACTCAAGTCCCAACAAAACCACCTTTCAAACCCTTTTCAAATTATTTTTAATAAACCAAACCAATTCCAATATCAAATTCATTTCCAACTCTCAATTCATTCATTACTCAACAAACACACATATATAGATAACTTAACCAATCCTCAATCTTTCATCATCAATAATCATTCATCAATTCCCATCAACAACATTAATTAACACAATTCCGACAACCAACTTAACAAAATCATTATTCATCAACGCATTCACAATATAATTCCACATTTTCATCAAGGTTATTAGCATTAACACATTCCCACATTTCCAACATATCCTATGGTCATCTAGCCTATGTTTTCACCAAAACATTATATATTATCTATGAGAAACCAAAACCATACCTTGGCCGATTCCTCGTAATTATCAAGGCAATTTATTAAAACCAACACAGCCCCAAAACCTCAACAAAACTCTAGTGTTTAGCTTCCTCCAAGTTCCAATATCCACAATTTCAAGCTCAAATTATTTATTCACAACCTTACCCAAGCTTCACATAAGCAAGAGTGAATGTTCTCCTCAAGCTAATTGTATCCTATAAAATTGTTCTGGTAGAAGTGTAGTGCTCGACGTGGTGGTCGCGTGGCCACAAACGATGCGGCGATCGGAGCTCAGACGGAGGAGTTATGGCATTCGGGAGTTTACCGTAAGGGTTCGAACCCTTCTTTTCTCCTCTCTGGTGCATTGCTTCTGTTGCATCTTTGAAGAAGAACATGAGCTTAAGCTCATTTAAATGCTGGCCGATTGGGCCACGGGCCCGATTTGGGCCCAATTCAACCGGTTTAGCCCGTTTGGTCCAATCTCGGGCCGATTTCTTCAAAATTGGTGTCAAAATTCTCGTTTCGATGAGCTCTACCCTAATTTAATATAATATTCACATTTCTAATCTTGTTTATTAAAAATTAATTTTATTGGCTATTACTTTCTAATTTAACGGGATTTACATTCTACCCACCTAACAAAGAATTTTGTCCTCAAAATTCGAATTCAGTTACCTGAAAAGAGATGTGGGCAGTCTTTCTGCATATCTGATTCGAGTTTATTTCCGAAAAGATTTTGAGCTCAAAGGATGAACGCGGTGTTTGCAAGAAATCAGAAGGATGTCTGGAGTTCTGATTAAATAAAGTTGTAGAAAATTTTACGAAATACACAGGATAAGAATTAGGATGTATCTCGCGAAGGAAAGCCAAATCAAACACTCTGTTTTCTAATTAGTGAATTAAGTCAGTCTTCATCGATTTTTGAAGAAACACAAGTTCACAAAGAAAAGCAATTCGACTTCTAGTTTTCTAGGAATCAAGAATCGCTTGGCTGTATCAAAACAAAATTAGGCTCGTCTCAGAGAGTACAAAGTTCATGCACGATTACGTGCGAGTAAGAAATAGAATTGGGGAGATAATTAAATCTTTTGCAAACAAAGAATCCGAAACAAAACCTCGAGCAAGTTATAAGGGAAAAATAATCGATCGAGTCACAAAGGTCCATGGTTATTGAGTATATCGCCCAATCAATCTTTCTCCATTATAGCTCACCGTCACAGAATTCAAATACTACCCCGCACGACCATCAAATTTTTCAGACAATTCGGATATAACTCAAATTGTATATTCAAAGCAATCCAGCAACACGCAGTACGTTGATAACCAGTCCAAGTCTATCAGCTGTAAGTAAGGAAGAACCTCGAGTCTAAGTTGAGAAGTTGGTATATACATACTCGAGTCACAATTAAGTCTTAACACTTTCAGCTCTAAATTCTCACCTCTGTCATATACTATGTCTAAACGCGGCATTCCCAATATCATATAATGCAATTAGAATTCTATTAACATTTTTCAGGATTACCTCCACCTTACAGTCACAATTGATCAGCGTCTTGAGCCTTTTTGCCAGAGCAATCTCTAGAGATATGACCCGGCGCCCCGCACCTATAACACAGACCTAAACCCTTTCGGCACGGCCTATTTAGATGAAAACTTTTGCACCTTTGGTACCTCACATCCTCTGAGTAAGGCGTCCCTTGCTTCCCTTTATCACTCCCCTTGCGACTGCCACTCCTCTTTACCTTGTGGCTCCTTGGTGCGAAATTCTGGTTGTGGTCCCTTTGGCGGAACTCCCATCTTTCACCCCCTGCTACAACAGCCTTCTTTAAACATTCTTCCACGACCCTGCTCTTGTTTACCAAGTCTGAGAAAACTCTGATTTCCATCGGGCCCAAATAACTCAATATATCACTCTGAAGTCCTTCTTCATATTTGATGCACTTCCATTCCTCAAAGTCTCATGGAGATCCTTGACAAATCCTAGAGAATCGGCACAATTCCTCAAACTTATTTGTATATTCAGTGACTGACATCTGACCCTGTTTCAACTGCATCAGTTCAAGCTCCTTGGCATTTTTGACTGAATTAGGAAAATATTTCTTATAGAACTCTGTCAGAAAAACCTCCCAAGGAATCGTAGCGCCATCTGGCTGTAGGATACGTTGCGTTCCCTGCCACCAATACTGAGCTTCACCCTGCAACTGATAAGTTCCAAATTCAACCCATTGCTCTTCAGGAACCTGTTGAGCCTGCAGTGCCCGTTCCATTGCCTGAATCCAATTGTCCGCATCAGTGGAATTTGAGGTTCCCCTAAAGGTTGGAGAGTGAACTTTCAGAAATGTTGCAAGTGTCAAAGGGCCGACCTCGTCATTATTGTTTCCGTGATTACCCTGGTTTATCTGATTATCTAGTGCCTCGGCTGTCGCCTGCATAGCCGCGGCCATATTTCCCAGGGCTGCCATAAAGTCTACTGGGTCAGTCCCTATGGGGGCAGGAGTAACGGTGCCTGTCCTACTTCTACCTCGCCCGCGACCGAGTCCGCGAGTCGACATCTGGTCCCTATACACACCAAACAAGTGATATTAAGTTGATCAGTCTCAATATCGCAGGTCTAATGCTTTAAGTTCCAAATGCATGCTCACAAATGTTTCTGCCATATATATCAATCAGATATCCTAATAGCACATAAACACATATACAGAGAATGCACAAAAGTACAATCAGTCCGTCTTTCAGGCTCTATAGGAACGAACTGCTCTGATACCATAATGTAACACGCTACCACACTAAGCTTTACGCTTAAGTCATAAAACGAAGGTGGTGTGGTATTACGACCTCTAAAATAAAATGAGTACATATAATAGCAAAAGAATTATAATATGCTAGGAGTCTTGAAGAATAGGGGAAATAAAAATTGCAAAGTGAAAGCGCAACGCTCAAGGAACGAGTTAAATTGCGTGCTAAGAAAACCATAACTATCAAACATAAGATAACAGAAGTAGGAATAGATTGCCAAAGATTTCAAAACCCAAAAGTACATATACGCAATCCTACCTCTCCATAAACCTCTAGGAGGATCAAAAGAACAAGTTATGCGGAGAGAAACTAAGTATATATATATATATATATATATATCGTAACATAACAAAATAACTCTGTAACCACTCCGCTTCAAGAGCCCAGACGCCTAACGAGATGGCTCTCGACCTGCAACTGATAAACAATAGCATAGTATAGAATGAGAACCAGAGGTTCTCAGTATGGTAATGGTTCCCACATACATAATATATAAGGTCTCGGGAAAGACAGAGGCGATCCTAGAACTCCGACACTCAGATTTAAATCTTAAAGTTTATAAATGGAAAACCATAAATAGGGTAGGTTATCTAAGATTCTTACTTCTAATTCTTTTCTAACTTAACTCCTAATTTCTGCCTTTCTCCAAAACTCTGGTGCACAGATAAGCAATACAAACAAAACAAACACAAGTAGGATACAGATACAGCAGATAGCAAATATAACAGGTAAGCATAATAATCACGTAGGCAAGCTCAATTAATGCACAATCAAACAAAACACACATATGCAAATGATGTATGTCTGCTCTATGGCTGATGAGTCTCATCTGTCGGTTATATAGCCAACCCGACATGTCCGGTAGCTAACCCAGACATCGTCCTCTTGAAAACTGGTGCGCGGTATAGTACCACGATCCTCACCTGGTGGGCAGTAAACCACCTCAATCCCCACCATCTGCGGGAGGTAAACCACCTCGATCCCACAGACATTTTCAATTGGAAAACAGCACATACGTGGGTGGTAAATAACCACGATCCCCACAAAACAATTTCATATCAAATTCATCCTCTTCATCATTCAATTCATTCAACAATTATCATAATCACACCTCCCATTTCGTACATCAATAATTCATACTCAAAACATAATTCTCTTCTTAACTAAGTAAAACTCAAAACATAATACTTTTCTAAATAAATCAAGTTCCAAAACATAATGCATTTTTTTCTTTATAAATAAAAGCCAAATAATATAATTCTTTTATCCATATTTGTCTAAATAATACTTCAAACTAAATCTCCAATTTTTATAAAAAATTCGATAGCATTTCCTTTAAAATTCGGACTTTGCCACCCTACTCGGGTCCCAACCAAACCACCTTTCAAACCCTTTTCAAATTATTTTCAATAAACCAAACCAATTCCAATATCAAATTCATTTCCAACTCTCAATTCATTCATTACTCAACAAGCACACATATATAGATAACTCAACCAATCCTCAATCTTTCATCATCAATAATCATTCATCAATTCCCATCAACAACATTAATTAACACAATTCCTACAACCAACTCAACAAAATCATTATTCATCAACTCATTTGCATTATAATTCCACATTTCTATCAAGGTTATTAGCATTAACACATTCCCACATTTCCAACCTATCCTATGGTCATCTAGCCTATGTTTTCACCAAAACATTATATATTATCTATGAGAAACCAAAATCATACATTGGCCGATTCCTCCTAATGATTAAGGCAATTTATTAAAACCAACACAACCCCAAAACCTCAACAAAACTCTAGTGTTTAGCTTCCTCCAAGTTTCAATATCCACAATTTCAAGCTCCAATTATTTATTCACAACCTTACCCAAGCTTTATATAAGCAAGAGTGAACGTTTTCTTCAAGCTAATTGGATCCTATAAAATTGTTCCGGTAGAAGTGTAGCGCTCGACACAGTGGTCGCGTGACCGCAAACGGTGCGGCGATCGAAGCTCGGACGGAGGAGTTATGATGTTCAGGAGTTTACCCTAAGGGTTCGGACCCTTCTTTTCTCCTCTCTGGTGCGTTGCTTCTGCTGCATCTTTGAAGAAGAACGTGAGCTTTAGCTCATTTAAATGCTGGCCGGTTGGGTCCGGTTCAACCGGTTTAGCTCGTTCGGTCCAATTTCAGGCCGATTTTTTCGAAATTGGTATCAAAATTCTCGTTTCGATGAGCTCTATCCTAATTTAATATAATATTCACATTTCTAATCTTCTTTATTAAAAATTAATTTTATTGGCTAATTACTTTCTAATTTAACGGGGTTTATATATTAAAAATTGATTTGACATAATTATAATGAAGATATTTTGAGCTAATTATAATATAATTAGAATAAATTTATTTGAGAAAAAAAGGTTCACGTGTAATTTTCAAAAATTATAATAATTTTTTATTTTATGTATACATATATATATTAATCTTGTTAAATAAAGCTATATCTGAATCAAGGAGGACCAAGACAAAGAGCAGAAGCTTTGGCTACTTTAAACTCTGCATTTAAATCATCATCCGGAACCAAAAGTTCTAGCCCTAAGACAACTAGAAGAAGTCAAGGATCACAAAGAGCAGCAGCAGTAGCTGCTCTCTCTCAAGTTCTTACTGCTGAGAAGAAGAAACAATCACCTGATTCTTCTCCTATGGCAACCAGAAGTCCTGTTGTGGAAACTAGCACTTCCGGTGAGAAATATAGCTCTTATTGTCCAAGTTAAATGTGTCACAAAAGAAAGATTAGCTATTATGAGAAGATTAATCTATATTCTAAAGTCGTGAGATCAAGAATATTTGTCAGCAATGTTCCATCCTTGTGTGCAAATCTCGCTGTTCTAAATTACTTCTGGTTTAGTTTAGCTTAGCTATTTCTCTATATAATCACCTTTGCATTTCTTGGCAGGTCATACGAAGTGGAATCCCCAACTTCTGTGCAGTTGCATTAGCTTTCAATGAGTTAGGGTATGTCCAAAGTTGATTATTCCTTCCCTTCATTTTTATTGTCAATACTTGGTTAGAAGTTTCATATTGTGGTTTGTTAGTTTTCCCTGTTGATTTTGATTAATCGGGACACACAATTTTGTTATTCGTTTCTTATTTTCCTTCCATGAATTACTTCCTTCATTATTAGCTAATATGTTCTATTATGCCTTGGTGTTCCTTGTTTCTGGTTTAAGGATTGCAGATTTGTTTTGGCTTTGATTAGTTTCTAAGCATTCCTTGTTTTCACTTTAAGGATTACAGATTGGTTTTGGCTTTTGAATAGTGTCTAAGCATCCTCAACCCCCTAAAATAAAATATTAGTTGCTTTGTGGTGCAGATACAAAGCAGTTGGCATTAGACTGGACTCTGGTAACTTTGCCTATTTGTCTTGTCAAGCCAGGAAGATCTTTTGCTGCATTGAAAAGGAATTCACGGTGTCTGGCTTTGGGAAGACTAGTATTACAGCTAGTAATGATCTTAATGAGGAAACTTTAGATGCTTTAAATAAACAGGTAATTCTCACTACAAACTGGAAATTATATAGATCCAAACAATACTAAGAATTTTAGTTAATAAATGAAAGAAAAATCAAGTATAAAAAGATACTCAATAAGACTAAGACCAAAGTGGATTCAAGTAAAAATGAATAGTATTGTCATGAAATCTCAAACTTATACTATTTTAATTAATGGAAGTAACATCAAAATTAGAATTTTTACTCCTGTGGATGTAGAGTAAACTGATTGATAATGCTCACTGTTAAATAACTAGAACATTTTGGCCTTATGGTATGCCTTGCATTAGATTAAATTTCTACATTCCTGTTTATTAGTTATTTTAACGAGATAGGGCATCTTTACTATTAGACTTATACAATTAAGTTGACTTTTGATGGGTTTGAAAGAGATTATATATCCAACTTTACTGTTTGCCTGGTTTTCAGTTTCAAGTGGTGTGACTGAATTTCTAATGCACATATATGATATCATGTTCTTGAGACTACACTTTAGGCTCTCGTGTTCTTGCTTTTCTTCTTGTGTTGATGTTGAAAATGCAATTCTCACAGTGGATAGAGCAAGCTTCTGAACCCAACAAGGAAGCAGTTATTAAAGTAGTGTTGTTGGCTGGAGTTCCAGGAGCAGGAGGATTTGATGATGTCTTTGCTGTTACTTTGGGAGATTCAAGCAGCAATGTGACAAAAACATGGAGCTCATTCAATGTTCTTGCCCTTCTGGTTAAAGAAGATCCTTGTGGCGTTTCTTTAGAAAGTGCTGACCCTAGAACAAATGAAATCACTTCAGCTGTATCTTCAATTCATATTGAATAATTTATTGTAAATATTGTTTATTTTTAATACGATGAATTTTTTTTAAAATATTGTAAATATTCGAATATAAATTAGATAAAAATTTGTATTAAATTTATATTTATTTTGTATGAAAAAAAGTTTATTTTGTAATTAGAAAAAGTAAAAAAAATTCTATTTTACCTTACAGACGGATTTATAGATGGAATTTTTATCTGTAATCATGATTTTTCAAAGTTTAAATTACAGACGAAAAATCTGTCGGAAAATTCGTCTGTAATTACAGACGAAAAATCCGTCGAAAAATCTGTCTGTAATTACAGATGGAAAATCCGTCTGAAAATCTGTCTGTAATTACAGACAAAAAATCTGTCAGAAAATTCGTCTGTAATTACATACGGAAAATCCATCTAAAAATTCGTCTGTAATTACAAACGGAAAATCCGTCAGAAAATCCGTCTGTAATTACAGATGAAAAATTCGTCTGTAATTTTGTCACCTTCAGGAAATGGAGGGAGAATTTACAGAGGGAAAATCTGTCGGTAACTAGTAAAAATCCGTCGGTAATTTTCCGACGGAAAAAAAATCCGTCGGTAAATAATTTTCGACGGAGCTTTTACAGAGGGACAAAATCCGTCGGTAATTTCGTCGGTAACCAAAAATTCGTTTGTAATAAAGACTAAATCTGTCTGTAAATCTGTCTGTATTAATCTATTTTCTAGTTGTGAATTATAATGCAATTTATTTTTAAAGAAATAATCAAGAGCATAAATACAGAGAAATCAATGAATATAACTAAAATAAAGATACACCAAATTAACGAATATGACATGTGTCACAACATACACTCTAATTTGTCACGATATTTCAAATAAAAAGAGTATAAATACAGAGAAATCAATGAATATAACTAAAATAAAGAGTAACAAAGAGACACAAAAATAATAATAATAAAGAGAATCAATAAAAATATTAACATATAAACCACATACACGAACAATGTATATATTAATTATGAATCACAAAAAAAAGTTAAATAAATTATAAAAGTTGTACCTTAAACACGAGAGAGAGAGGGGGGAGGGAGGGAGGGAGAGAGAGAGAGAGAAAAGAGAGCAAATGAGTAAAAAATATTTGATATTGTATAAATAGATGGTATTGAAAAAAATAAACTAATTAAATTAATTCATATATTTTGTTATCATATTTATTATTTATTAAATAATTTGGTATTTACTCCAATCAAATCAAATAATTAATATAATTAATTAAATTAATTAATTGATATAATTAATTATAATTAATCAATTCATATAAATTATAATAAATGGCGAGATTTGAATGTCTAATTAAATTAATTAATTGATATAATTAATTAATTATAATTGATTTGCTTTAATGAATTAAATGAAATAAATCAAGAAATACCTCAAGAACATGCCACATCAGTTCCATCATTAAGCACAAAAATCTGATTTTTATATAATAGAACAAATAGAATAGATAAATAATAAAGATATTTTCTTAAATTAGTATAATTATAAATTATTTATTAAATATTAATTGTAATATTGTAATATAATTATAATAAAGATATTTTTTAAAATTAAATTTATTTAGAAAAATATAAATTGATTATTAATAATTAGTGCATTATCATATAATTATCATATTATTATTATTATTATCATTATTGTTATTATTATTATTATTATCATCAATATAATTAAAATGATTAAAAATATTTTCGATTGATAATTGATAAATAGTTTAATAATATATTAAATATTGATTTTACATAACTATAATAAAGATATTTTTTAAGTTAGTATAATTATGT
>NC_029774.3:108832925-108856225 GCF_000817695.3 Arachis duranensis | reverse complement strand
AATAATAAAAGATTTTTAAATAGTTTAGTGAGGTTAGCAAAGCAAGCAAGAAGCAAAAGAGGGAGGAGAGTGAGTGAGTGAGTAAAGGGTTTAAATAAAGGTGAATTCTATGATGTAGAAAGAAAAATTCTTCTACATATGTATGTTTGTGTTGTCAAAAGGATATTGTGACAAATGTTTAGAAAGAGAGTAATTGAAAAGATAAAATTTGACATGTTGTAAGTAAAATGTAGTATATTTTGTCTTATGTAACATGTAAATAATGTATTAATTAAATAGATTAATTATATTTATGTTAATTAATTATTAAAGATAATATTAGACTTTGTATGATTTTTTTATTTTGGACTTTTTGAATGTATGCTCTCTTTTCAAAAATATTAATTTTACACACAAAAATTTATTAATATTTATTTATTTTAATATATTCCTTTTTTATGACTTAAATATATTCAGTTTCACAAATATAAAAATGTATTTACATATTTTAACCAATCAATATTACTCTGGATACATATAGATATTTATAAAAAAATATTATTCAAACACCACATATTCTTGACATCTTATAAAAATAGTTTGTTATTAATTATTTTTATATTTAAATTTTTTTAATTAATAAAACAAAAAAATTATATTTAATTGTTTAAAAAATATTGATGCCAAATAACATTTGTAATACTGCCATTTTATGGTGCAGAAAGAGAGAATATATATTTTAGGAGAATTGATTTTTTTTAAAATGAAAATTGTAATAAGAAATTTTGCTTTTCGTTATAAAGAAAAATTAAAAATAAATTTAATTTTAATGTAGTGTTAGTATAAAATAATTTTATATTTACATCTAATGACGTAATACTATATTAACAAAAATAATTATTTTTTTATAGATGGTGTGGATTGTCATCCAAAAGACCAAATATAATTATACGACTCTGTAAAACACGTTTTACACTGTCAATACATCAAAACTAAACTCACTAAAAATATGTGCACCTAAAATTTGTATAACACTAGACATATAGAAAAATATGGTAGACACCAAAAAATATAAAAAAATATAGTTATTTTTCGGTATTATGTATGTAGATGATATCTTTTATTTTGTTTGCATTAAAATATCTATTTACAATTGTTTATAAAAAATAATTAAAAGAAAATTTCAAATACTAAAAAAAGAAAAATCTTTTAATAATTAATATTTCAAAAAAAATATCTAAAAATATTAAATACTTCAAGTTATTATTGAAATATTTTAGATGCAACCTATTATTTATAATTAAATTATTAATTTTTTACAATGAATATATAAACTATGTTATTAAGTGAATATTTAATATTTACTATTTTATTAAACGAAAAAAATATGTCTCAACAGATTTAACAAAATTATATGATTAGTTTCTTTTTAAGGACATAGAAGTGTGTTAAAAAAAAGATGATAATTTTTCTAATATATATTATACATTCATTAATTTAATTTAAAATAAATATTAATAAAGTTTTGTGTGTAAAAATTAATTTTTTAGATAATATTTTTTATATAAATAAAAATAATTAATTGAAAAGTAACATGAGTTAGAAGAAAAATTATTAACTTAGATGAAAAACTAATGAAAAAATTTAATTAATTATTTTTCTTTCAACTCATGTTACTTGAAAAAGAAAATTCAATTAATTATTTTTATTTACATAATAAATATCATCTAAAAAACTTATTTTTACACACAAAAATTTATTAATATTTATTTTAAATTAAATTAATGAATGTATAATATATATTAAAAAAATTATCATCTTTTTTTAACACAATTCTACGTGCTCAAAGAGAAAATATCATATAGTTTTATTAAATCTGTTCAACATACTTTTTTTGTTTAATAAAATATTAAATATTAAATATTCACTCAATAACATATTTTATTCATTGTAAAAAATTAATAATTTAATTATAAATAATAGGTTGCATTTAAAATATTCCAATAATAACTTTTTTATTTAATTTTTTTAGACAATTTTTTTTGAAATATTAATTATTAAAAGAATTTTCTTTTTTTAGTATTTGAAATTTTCTTTTAATTATTTTTTATAAACAATTGTAAATAGATATTTTAATGCAAACAAAATAACAAGATATCGTCTACATAATATCAAAAATAACTATGTTTTTTTATATTTTTCTTGGTGTCTACCATATTTTCCTATATGTATGGTGTTATACAAATTTTGGGTACACATTTTTAGTGAGTTTAATTTTGATATATTGACAGTGTAAAATGTCTTTTACACCGTCGTATAATTATATTTGGTCTTTTGGATGACAATTCACACCGTTTATAAAAAGTAATTATTTTTGTTAATGTAGTGTTACATCATTAGATGTAAATATAAAATTATTTTATACTAACACTACATTAAAATTAAATTTATTTTTAATTTTCCTTTATAACAAAAAGCAAAGTTTCTTATTATAATTTTCATTCTTAAAAAAAATCAACTCTCCCAAAATATATATTCTCTCTTTCTACACCATAAAAATGATAGTATTACAAATGCTATTTTGACATCAATATTTTTTAAACAATTAAATATAATTTTTTTTTGTTTTAATTGATATAATATTTAAATTAAATATATATAAATATTACCGTTAATTTAAATGTATGTAAATACGTAAAGTTATATTTTTTTGTTGGTTAAAATATATAAATACATTTTTATATTTGTGAAACTGAATATATCTAAGTCATCAAAAAAGAAAAAAGGTATATATTAAAATAAATAAATATTAATAAATTTTTGTGTGTAAAGTTAATATTTTTGGAAAGAGAATACATTCAAAAAGTCTAAAAATAAAAAAATTAAACAAGTCTAATATTATCTTTAATAATTAATTAACATAAATATAATTAGTCTATTTAATCAATACATCATTTACATATTACATAAGACAAAATACATTACATTTTACTTATAACATGTCAAATCTTATCTCTTCAATTACTCTCTTTTTAAACACTTATCACACTACCATTTTAACAACACAAACATACACATATAAAAGAATCTTTCTTTCTACGTCATAGAATTCACCTTAAATAAATAAATGAAATGAGAGAGGTCTGGTCTGCAGGTCAGGGGTCAAAGAGAGGGACAAAATCACAAAACTATTGCTCAGAACTGAGGAGGCACAACTGGATTGGCCCCACACCGTTTATAATAGTAGAACATTCATTAGGGACCCACTCTACGCCTAACCACACTTCTTTTATTTTTCAAATAACCTTTTTATTTATTTTAGAATCAAATATATTTTTTATCTTTAAAATTTATTAAAAATAGTCATAAATTTTATTTCGTTTAATTTTATTTTTAAAGTTTTCGATTTGCATCAAATATATTCTCGACAACTAAATTTTAAAAAATTTAAAACAAAAATCTAGCAATAATACATTATAATTATGTCTAATTTACTTGAGTTGAAGATTATTTTTGTAAAATTATTATTAAATTAATCTTAAATTTTTTAAAAATTAACTGTCAGAAATATACTTAATGTAAATTGAAAATTTTTAAAATAAAATTAAAACAAAATAAAATTTAGAGATATTTTTAAAATTTTTAACAAATTTCAAGTACAAAAAATATACTTTACTTTTTTTGAAAATAATAATTGAGAGATTCAAATTTATTATTATCAGGAATAATTATTTTAATATTATAAACGTTAATAGAACAAAATAAATAAGAATAACAAGTGTAAATTTAACAATTAAAAATAGGGGGTAAATTTAATTAATTACATTATTGAACTCAAAAGAGATCAATGTTATTTATGGTAACACATACTAGCCCGGGGTAGGTTACTTTCAGATTGGTTGACGAACTTTTTCTACTAAAGCTTCAATCTAAAATTCGCTTACTATATATTGATAATTTTAATTAAAATTTTTAATATATAATATGATTAGATGTATATACTTTTCATTAATAATACAAAATGCTTATTATTACATTATATTAATTATTTTAAAAATTAATTAATAAGACAGATAATTTGTTTATAATTTAGAATATATATTAAAAATAAACCATCCATTTAAGAGTTAATAGTCAATTTCGTCCTCGAAAGTGTGCCCGATCTCCATTTTCGTTCTCGAAAGTCAAAATTAATCAAAAACGTCCTCAAAAGATACCCGTGTTGATCACGTTCGTCCTTCCGTCTTCTCGGTTGATGAGATGGCAAACGACCGCTTACGTGGCCCGTTAACTGCCAAGTTGGCCAACGCCAGGCTGTAGGATGTTGTTGCTGACAAGATAAGTTTTGTTTAAGCACTCAAATTAGTCCTTCGAGTTTATAAACCCTAATCCCAATTCGAACAATAAATACATCGAGGTGATTACTTTCGGTGGCAGTAGAGGTAAGTGGGAGGCGTAATCCCTGGCTGGTTGCGTGGATGGAGAGAGGAGATGGTGGTTGTGGTGGCGGTTTGTCACATGCATCGCACGACAGTCATGGATCCAGTGTTTCGATGTGAAGGAGGAAGGTGAACGCTCATGATGGATCATGTTTCTGTGGGCTGAAGACTGTGATTAAGAAATCTGGGACAGCGGAGAATCCGAATAGATTGTTCCATGCATGTCCAAGGTACAGGGTGAGTGATGGTAAAGGAAGTTAAAGCTTTTTCATGTTCTTATATGATGTTGGGTGTTCTCTGATTTTTTTTTTTACTCCCATCTGAAATTGCAGAAGGGCAGTCACTGCAATTATTTTAAGTGGGTTGATGATGATGAATTTGAAGCAGTGGGTGTGTGTGGTACAAAGAAAGATGCAGGAGCTGATATGGAGGTTGAAGGTGAGAATGATGAATGGAGGGTGAAGGTGGCATGGAAGTTGGGCACTTTGGAAGCTGAAGTTAGAGCTTTGAAACTGCTAATGATTTTGATGTTTGTAGTAGTTGTGATACTTTGTTATTTCTTATGTACTTCTAAATGAATCCAGTTATCCTGTATGAACATGTAATGATGTATTGAAATTGTTGATTTGAATGGGAGTAGTTATTTGAAGTTGGAAGCAATTCCCTATCAAACGTGGATAATTTTATAAAATTTGGCAATTAATTCTGTGTTTGCATGAATTATGTTGAGGCATAAACAAAATGAAAATAGTAAGTAATGTTAATCTTAATAGTAAGTTGTCATTGACGGCTAATTGTGACATTGTCTTAATAGAGAAATAGCAGAACAAAGTCATATGGTTCTTAACTGACAAATACATTGTCCAGAGACTAAATTACCACACACAAAAGCAACAAACAGAATGTTGTTTCATACATAAAATGAGTCAACAACTACACATTCCTAACAAATCAAACTTTGTCATCAGTCTTCCTTGGAGCCTTGAAGCCTAGAGTAGGCACAAAGGTCATAAATTTTTCCAACCGCTTAGCAGTTCCAGAACTTGTCCCCTTAATGGTCTCAGCAGAAACAGCCACAGATCCAGTTACAACATGCTTAGGGGAGGACGTTAACCTTGCTTTTCTTTTGATGACTTGTAACTTAGCTAGCCTACCAAACAATTGATCCTGTATGATCCAGTATCAAATGAGTTTCTGACATGATTAGGCTACATTCAAAAAAATTTTATGAGTGATGATAGATGATACTACCTTTAGGGGCTCTTGGGTTGGTGGGATGCATTCCGAGTCACTGCTGTCACTCTCTGAGTCAGCCTGAGTGGGTGATGGAAGTGAAGGCATAGGTGCCTCAGCTTGTGTACCAATATCAGTATCAGTAGGGGCAGCATTTACTTCAGGTTCAGCACCTTCTGGACCAGGGGTAACAACTGCCAATTGTAGCTGCATCTGCTTGGCATGTTCCTCAGCATCCACAGCCTTTTTTTTTTTGCGCACCCTCTTTTGTTGTGTCCAACCTCACCGCAGTACATGCACCGGATTGGGTTGTATTTTCTTCTCATTTTTGTCTTTGACCCACTCGGTTGTTCTTTTTTGTCCCTTCTTCGCTTCTTTGTTGGCCTCCCAGGTTTAGGCTTCACTGGGGTAGGACTGGTGCTGGATGTGGCGTTTTTTTCCATAGATCCTACCCCTTAACCGGATTGACATTAAAACAGTATGTACGCTTATAGGCTTCCATCTTTAACCACTCATGGCAATATTCTTCAGGTCTCTTGTCATTCTTATCTTGTATTGCCGATATTGCATGCATACATGGCATTCCTTTGAAGCCAAACAAATTCGTAGAGTAAAGATACTATCATGAGTGAAGACATTGTTAATTAAGTAAGGTAAGAAAGTTGTTACCTGTAAGTTGCCAAAACCTGCAGGTGCATGTGTGCTTGCCCAGGTCAACCACCATATTCGTCGGCCAGCCATGCACTTCGTACAACTCCTCTTTTTCATCACCACACCACTGAGGAGCCCAATTGCGGGACAGCACTGTCATAGCTTCCAACCTACTTTGATAAACAGGAGGGAGAATTCCTTAGTAGTTCTGCAACTTCTTTCTGTTATCAACCAAACTCTTCATGATGATTCTCCTAACTTCCTCAGCCAGGGTCAGGATAGGCTTACTCCTTTCGTGTTTGATCTTTGCATTGAATGACTCGTAGGCATTGTTGCATATGTTATCCACTTTCGGAGTCTCACTGAAATGCGCCTTCGTCCATGCCTCTTTTGGCCATTTATCAAGATACTGCCAAGCTTTCTCGTTGATCAACTTAACTCTCTTCATGTTTCTCTCAAACTCAGGTGTTGTCCTTAACCTTGCACATTCCCGCACAAGGTCTTTTAACTCACAACTACCTCACTATTTCGAGAAATTGAGCCACAAATGCCATACGCAGAAGCGGTGGTGAACTCTTGGAAAAATTTCCTGAACAGCAGGGATTAAACCCTGCACCAAAAGACAAAACACAAAAAGATATTAAATCATTTCAGTCCTCAACATTGAATTCATTAAATCAAAGTCCTTCAATGAATATTAAGTAAATCAAATTAGTCCTTACAGAAATGATTACCTTCTGCATATCTGAGATGAAGCACCATTTGTGCTCTCTGTAGTCACATAGATCACTGTGAAGCAGTTCAAGAAACCATTGCCAATTATCCTTGTTTTCCACACTGACAATTGCATAGGCAATCACAAAGATGTGATTGTTAGCATCTTGTCCACAAGCAGTAAGAATTTATCCTCCGTGTAGTGTCTTCAGAAACGCTCAATCTAGTCCAATTAGAGGTCTACAACCCGCCTTAAACCCCCGCTTGCAAGCATCAAGACAGACATAGAACCGATCAAATAGTGGAGGACTCTCAGGCATAGGGATCACACCAACTTGCACTCTAGATCCTAGATTGCTAGTAAGTAACTCGTTTGCATAATCCCACACCAAACCATACTGGGCTATCTCATCACCCTCTACAATTTTTCTAGCAGCTTTTAGTGCCCTGGTGATGCATGTGCTATTGAGGTACACATTACACTTTCGAACAAACCAATCATACACCTCTCGATGCTTCATAGTTGGGTGCTTTCTAAGCTTAGGTACTACCTTGCTAAGTGTCCAAGTTTGGGTTGCAGTCCTGTTTTTTCTCTTTCTAGGGCAGGTGTGATTATCAACTAGCGTTTTAATTTGCCAAGAAAAGTCTTTACTGTTACAAGCACAATAAATCACCCATGGACAATCATCTAACTTACAAACAGCTCTAACCCTAACTCTATCATTCTTGGTAAATAATATATTTCTGCCCCACTGGATAGTGTAATCCCTAGTGGCTTGTATAAATTCAGCTTTTGATTTGAAAGTCATACTAACCTCAAACTTCAGGTTTCCAAATTTTGTTTTTTCATTATATTGGGGATAAACAGTTGGTGTGTCCTCATCAGAGTCTAACTCCTTCCCAGAATCCTCTGAATGCCATGAGTCAGGATCTGACAAACTTCCAAGATCATCATCATCTTCCTCTGCATCTACCAAATCATAACAAGCAAGACATTAAAATTTGGCCAAGTGAAATATTAAAACAGTAGCAATCCAGATTGAGAGCTTACCAGATTCAGAGCTTTCTTCATCTTCAAAACCCTCATAACTTGAGTCATCAGTGTCAATTTCTTTATCCGCAAGTCTAGACTTAGGAGGCCTATGCTTCTCATTCGCTTCAGCTTGCTTTTGCTTTCTTTGTGAACCTTTTCCACTCTCACTATCACTTTCACTGCTGTATAAATTGTCTCCTAGAACTTTCGGAGGCTTGTACAACTCTCTTCAGTACTCTCATACGAATCATGAGAGTCAGAATCTTCATCCTGGATAGGACCTTCTTACAGTTCTTCCAGAACTTGTTACTCTGCATGCACTGCTATTTTCTTTCTTGTTATCACTATCTGGGTTCTTGGCTGGTTGAGAGGATGTTTTGTAATGATGTGGGGCTGTCTTCTCCTGATTGTTGGTTTTGGTTTGTTGAGGGTGGAGTTTTGTTGACTGCAAGGGAGTCTTTATGGTCTGAGAGGTGGTCTTTGAGTCCTGATGTGTTAGTTTGGCGGGTTGAGAATAAGGCTTACTGGGCTTATTGGGCTGTGAGGCTGGCTTTGTGGGCTGAAAATTAGGTTTACTAGGCTGAGCTTTGGGCCTACTGGGCTGTGAGGCTGCCTTAGTGGGCTCAGAGATTGGTTTTTTCGGCTGAGGGTGGTTCACTATGGGAGTTTTCACAGGTTGGGAGTGGTGCATCTTGGCCTGGGAACTGAACTTCTTCTTCTTACTAGTTCCTGCTTCCAGAAGAGCTACACATTTCCCTATATTGTCCACTACACAGGGCTGTGAGATGCAGTCCTCAAAGTATAGGTTGATCAAATGGTGGTTCCTCCTACAATCCTTGCACATTGCAATCAAGTCAGCATCTATCACCAACTTCTTCAACCCAGATGGAATCGGAACTCCAGGAACTTTCCACCAACAATTGCCAGCCTCAATGTATCTCAGCTCCTTATAGTAACCCCTTACAAAAAACACATCAAGTGTGTCTCCCTCAACACCCATCAATACCTCTGTATTATCAGGTTCATAAACCATGTCTCCATCCTCACCCGTCCTAAACAACCCACCATAGTGAAAAACAAAGGTCATGGGAGGACCCTCCATCTACAATGGCAAACACGAAAACATCATAAACAAACATGAACAGCAACAACTGCTCTGTATCAATCACCACCTACTACACCCAGTTGGTACCAATCAACCTTTAACCCAAAAAAAAATATGCAACAGAACCATCACTAAATTCAAACATCACTGACTACTGTCACAGAGTCATACAAAGTAACACAACCTCACACACGAAAATGCTAAAACAACACTAATAAACCCTAAAGCAGAAGAACATTAACACCACCACAGTAACAATACACACATCACAAAATAACTAAGAAATCATATTATGAGTTCAATCCTTACCTCTCAACGTCTCAGTGCCTTCTTTTACTAGCAATGCTGCTCCAGTATAACATCTACTCTGCATTCAACGGCCAAACCCTTTCCACTGTAATCGTCGAGCAGCACTAACGATCCTTGTCGAGGTGGTGCAGAGCTTCGGTCAAACGCTTAGGGCATACCTTGTGGGAGACGACACGTTTTGGAGCGAAAGACACAGCGATGGTTGATATGAGACAGGGATAACGCATCGCAACGTTTCCAAACCTCTTCAGAAGACAATACTCAATGCTACTGGCTCACTCAACCAAAACGACGTCGTCCTACTTCACTGCCAAGTTGGCAGTTAACGGGCCACGTAAGCGGCCGTTTGCCATCTCATCAAGCGAGAAGACGGAAGGACGAACGTGATCAATACGGGTATCTTTTGAGGACGTTTTTGATTAATTTTGACTTTCGGAGACGAAAATGGAGATCGGGCATACTTTCGAGGACTAAATTAACTATTAACTCATTCATTTAACTATTCATATGCTGCATGCATTAATTTAACTATAAACTATTATTTATTCCTTTTTTTTCTAACTTGTGAAAGTACCAATGCAAATTAAACTTACCAAATAGCATCACGATTGCCAACCACCTAATAAGTTCTACGGTTCTACCAGAAAACAAGATGGAATTACTATATTTCTAAAGTTAAAATTTGTACGCAATTGTTTTTATGCGAAATTTTAATTAAATATCATTAGATGACAATTTAATCAAGTATATCAAATCATTTAATTATTTTTAATTATTAACTTTACATAAAAATATTTACATTTAAATTTCTACCGTATTTCTACCAGAGATAACTTGTTCCACACTTGCACTTTTTTATTTTTAATATTGGATTAACAATGGTATTTTTTTAAATTGTGATCTACTGTAGTATTTTTCTAAAATGTGGAATGATTTAATACATGGAGTACAAATCAGACTGTCCGATTTATAAGAGGTACAGAAATCGAACCGTCATCAGACGTCCGATTTCTGTACTCGGACCGTCCGATGTGTTGAAAAAATTAAAAAAAAAATTTGGAGTACACAAATTTGTGTACTCCAAATTTTTTTAATTTTTTTACCACAAATCGTTGGGTCCGATTTGTGTACTTCAAACTTTTAAAATTTTTTAAACACAAATCAGACCCTTCAATTTGTGTACCTCCCATAATTTTAAAAAATACCAAAAATTATCATGTTAAGATATAACACTCATTGAACTTCCATATCCAAATTTTTTAGCCCCACACTTGTTCGTATATGAAATAAAGGAATAATAATACAACATAATCAGATAATAAAACATGAATTAATAATAATGTTTATGCATGCAAACACATAGAACGTAACTATATATGTTAACAATAATAATTTGTTCTTCTTGTATAGTCTTCTTTGATATTAGCTAGTATAATAACCACAAGGAACTTTCAATAAAATCTTCCAACCACACGCACATTTTGATTTGAATGTTTGTGCGGGTTACATAAGGATATATTTTTTGAATTATAATTTATGACACATTGTCTAAAGCGTAGCATGTATTCATGTGTGATGTGTGGCTCCCTACTAAAAAGAACTGAAAATTTTCGCCATATGCTGTGCATGACAGATATCAAAGATTACACGACTTGAAATTACCAATTTTGTATCCTGTTCTTTCCGAATGTTTTTCCAAAAATAGTTTTACCATTAAGTAGTGTTTCTTTTTTTTTTTTATTTTGAAAAAATCTCTTCTGTTCACAGCTGGTTCTAAAGAAAGGGCACTATGATGCACGTTCGTCTAATAAGAATTGAAGAAAGCAGAGAATAAATGTAATAATGCACGTTTCTAATTCATAGTTTTTCATCTTAGACAAGTCTTGTCCTACATATATCTATCTTATTTCCTTTTTCCATAGTCCATGTTCTTGCAACAAAAATAGTAACTCATTTGACACAACACAGCTGAAACCGTGAAACACGTGCGTCTTTATTTGGTTCTCCCATAAGTCACATCATGAATCTTTAGTTATGAAAATTATTAGGGCAGATTTTTTAACTAAAAAAATTGTTAATATTGACTAAAATTTAAGATAAATCTAAAAAAAAATATTGCTCATCTTATATTTATTTTTCTATAACAATATTATCATTATTATTATTAGACTTTATCATTTATTGTCTTTCGTATAATATTAAATATCGATTATTACCTTACTTAGTCTAGCTTTCACAAGCCTCCAAAAAAAAGTTATTATTTGATCATTTCTGAATATTTGTAGATGACAAATATTATTGTAGTTTGTTTTTTGTTCAAAATATCAGTAGATACAATACTAATATGGTGCAATTTCAAAAAGAATGACCGGATAAAAAATGAATCGAGATTTATCTTCTCTTTTGGACCGGGGAACACAAAAGACTCACCTGAATGGCCAAGACACAAATTAAACTCGAAGCTGATTTTAACCAAAAAAAAAAATCTTAGATCCAAGGGAGGTTGCCCAGAAAAATTAGAGATAAAAATTCATATGTGGTTGTTTTTATATAAAATAATTAATAGTTAAAAATTATTAAATAATAAATTAATTAAATATGTCAAATTATTTAATATTTTTTAATTTCATATTAATCTTCACCAAAATTAAAAGATATAAGTTTAATGACAATTTATATTTATTTATAACAAAATTAGGAAAATATTTATAAACAAGTTAGTGTAAAATCCAAATATGTGTATCTGTTGAAAGAATCTGACTCACTACAATTGGCGATTACCGTGGGATTCATTATATGAACATGCTAATTAAAATAATTAATTAAAGAATATTTGCTTTATAATAAAGATCGAATATGACATTAATAATATAAATTAAAATAATAAATATGTAAAAAGTTGCAACATATATTATATAAGATATCATTTGAAAATAAAGCAATAGAAATATATAGAATATATACTTGATAAAAGGACTGATGCACTGAAATTGTAATAGAAAATAATTATACCAATATAAAGAGAAAATTTTGCTAGATTTTGCACTGAAATTATGCCATCCAACTATTGGTGATCACTTATCTTTTTTATTTTTTTTTTGGAAAAAGACAAATAGGTTCCTGACTTTTCAAACTTTTGACAAATACATTCCTGACAAAATTTAAATACAAAAAAGTCTCTGACTTTAATAAATGGAGGACAATTTAGTCCTTCCATCTATTTGCCTCTCATACACTTAACGGAACTGGCTGACGTGGCTGAAACGGTGTCCAGGTGTCCGTTACGGTGCCACGTTGGAAGGAGAAAAAAGTTTGAAGGACAAATAAATCCTTAACGTCATTTTACAAATAAAGTTCGAAGGACAAATAGGTCCTTAAGAATTTTTTTTTCAAAATTAATAAACTCATTTCCTAAATTCTCTCATCTACCTCTCTCCATTTTTATATTTCTCTCTACTATTTTTACTCTATATATAATTATATTTTATATTAGTAATTTGACAAATCAAAATATGTCATTCGATATTTTTTTACAATTAAAATATTTTAAATGTAAAATTATACACATTAAATTATTTTAAATTTTAGATAACGAATGTTAAAATTAATTACTAATAAAAAATTAGACTTTTTCATATAAAAATAATAACTAAAAATCTTATTATTTAATTTTTTATTTGCAGATATCTTGGTCTTCTTAGTCAAAAACTTTTGTCAACTTACGACTTTTTTGTAAAAGTAGTTTGATTTTATAAATCTTTTGTGTCATGCATAATTTATACTGTTAGAACAAGTGAACTATAATTTAAAAAAATATATATTCTCGTAATGTTATTATGCATAAAAATACTAGTTCTAATATAATACACAAATACACTAATGCTAACTTAATACATGAATGATGCACAAACGAACTAATGCTAACTTGATGCATAAATGAACTAATGCTAACTAATGCCAATGGTATGATGAAAACTGAACTAATGCAATTTAACAAATTCTAATATAATACACAAATGCACTAAAACTAAACTAATGCAATTTAAGAAAAAGAGTAGAAACATAACAAGCCCAATTTCTACAATTTTAATACAAATAATTTAAATTATAGAATAAAACAAATTAACTAGATTTCAAAATACAAGCATAATTTTATCAGAAATTATTTTTAATATGGAAAGAAAATTGATGTTTTGGTTGAATATTGACATTTGAAGTGTATTACAGTATTGTGGAAATTATTCAACACGCCCCCACGTGTTGGCTAAGATGCTGCCACGTGTTTAACACGCCCCCACGTGTTGGCCAGAATAATGTCACGTGTTCACCACGCCCCCACGTGTTGACTTCCCACAAAAAAAATCCACCCATCTATAATTACACTATATTCTCCCATTTTTAACAAAAACACCAATATTTTTTCCATACAAAAAAAAATTAGCCTAATTTTATAAACTAAATTCTCATAATAGAAGCATAATAGAAGTATGATGAAAAAAAATTCTCAAAGACCTATTTGTCCTTCAAACTTTATTTGTAAAATGACGTCAAGGACTTACTTGTCCTTCGAACTTTTTTCCCCTTCCAATGTGGCACCGTAACGGACACCTGTACACCGTTTCAACCACGTCAGCCAATTCCGTTAGGTGTATGAGAAGCAAATAGACAGAAGGACTAAATTGTTCTCCATTTATTAAAGTTAGGAACTTTTTTTATTTAAATTTTATCAAAAATGTATTTATCAAAAGTTTAAAAAGTCAGAACATATATCTCTTTTTCCTTCTTTTTTTTTCACGTATAGCTTGTTGTGCATGTGGTTCGTTGTTCAAAATTTTTTCATAGGGTACATAGTCAAAGTGAAGTGATAATTTTAAGCTATAATTTGATTGGAGAGTTTCGACAGAAGTAATTCAATGTTTTACTATAAGAAAGTTGTCGAATTTATTGATAAATTTATCAAAAAATTTGACGATGATCTATTTACGGTTAGATTTAGCAGTAAAATAAATTCCACAATATAAATTTTGTCGATAATTAACTTAAATTTTATTTTTTTTTAAAAAAATATTTAAAATTTTAATATATAATTTTAAATATTTAAATTTAATAATATCTAAATTAACAAAATTTAAAGTTTTATAATTTTTAATAATAATTTGTCTATAACTTTTAGTTAATATATGAAATCTTTCAATAAACACAACTAAGATATAATGACCAATTTATAAACAAATGCTTGATGAAACTGCGCCCAATATATATACATCAAGAAAGCATTAGCTTTTACAATAACCATTAGTTTATCATTGAAGGCTTGGATTATCATATCTACAAAATAACTTGCATTTTCTTGCAATTACATACAAAATGGAGATAACTATAACTACATAGAGCAAGAAACATGTATTAGAAATGAAAAAAAAATCTAAATAATGCATATATAGTCACAAAAAGCTACAAATGGTATGTAGCCTTGATTATTTGTTTTCTTCGCAGAAGAAACAAATGAACATTTACCATACTATCTAGAATAATCATTTAGCGTTCTAATATCATATCATAATACCACTCATCCCAAAAGTTTCAGTTGATAGGAAAAAGTAATACTAATGGTTATATCTCTAATACTCCCTAAATTTTCATTGTGCATATTGTACAAATATTTCATTGGCTCCTCATCTTTTTCCAATATATAAAGATAGAAAAAGTATAGGGAGCCAATAATCTAAACGTACAATGTGTACAATGGAGGTTTAGGAAGTATTAGAGATATGACCATTAGTGTTACATTGTCCTGTCAGGTTACGCTTTTGAGATGAATGGGTTCATGACATGGTATTAGAGTTCTAGATCTAAAAAGTCAAGGGTTCGATCCTTGGTGAACTCCAAAATTAACTTAAGTTTTTAGGATGAGATGTTTATTATCCCTGGTATTCGAATGGTTATTCTGGATAAAGGTTTAGCTACACATTATACACTTAGGCCATTAGACCATTACTTCCTAGCACTATCCATAAAAATAGTATAAGAGGTTTCAGTGTACTCCAATTCTCACCTTAGCCATAAATTTATGTTTTCTGTTCGATTTTTCCTATTATTAATAAAAAATAACATTTCAGTTCATTTAACACTCAAATTATGTATAACACCCTATGATTAGATATTATAGATATTGATATACAGAAGTATATTGAAATACTAACATTTAGTTTTTGCATGACTACATACTCCATCAAATACGAAAAGTCAGAAGAGCAGCAACACATAATAGAATTTAAAAAATTAATAATAATTAACGATAAATCAATAATTAATTTAAAAAATTAATAAGTTAAAAGTAATTCAGAAAATTAATCATAATTAATACTAATTAACTCAAAAAATAATTAACTCATATAATAATAAATTTAAAAAATAAATAACAATTAATAATAAATTAATAATTAACTCAAAAATTAATAACTTAAAATTAATTCAAAAAATTAATAACAATCAACTCTAATTATTCAACCAATATATTATTCACTTATCATACATACAGTAGATCAAACCACCACCCATAAATATACATAATTATTCAACCAATCAATTCCTAATGAATATTATACAACACTGCATTTTAATGGATCCTCAATCCATTTTAGTAACGAATTGGCATTTAAATAATGGATAAAAGCGTTAATTATACTCACTGTAGTAACATAATAATATAATTTAATATTATGCGACTTATGCGTAAGATATTATATTCATTGGGAGAAGAACCTATCTAGCTATATGACCAGTGTTTAAGTTCTAAGGAATTCACCTTCCATTGAGGCCCTTGCTTATAATCCCCATCACTATATTAACCAGTATACTATTCAATAGACCAGAACCAGATTTATAACAATAACCAAAACCAGATTTAATTAAATAGATAAAAAAACAAGAACAATAGATATAAAATAAGAACAAAAAATCATAAATAGGACCAGGAAAATAAAGACACAAAAATTAGAGAAGATTTAACAAGTCAAGCATAGACATGAAGCAATAACCCATAAGCTTAGCAACTACTATATATCTAAATCTAAATCGTTACGCACTCAAAACAATTAGATACTTCATAATTTTTAGTTTGTAAAATTACACAGAGCTAAAATTAACAGAGTTAAACAATTACCTAATATCAAAAAGAACTTAAAAAACTAAGCAATAGTAGTTAAAAATAGAAGAGTTAAACAAACACATACATGAGTTATTGAACAAATTCGATGAGTTATTACAAGCTAAACGTGAATAGAAAAAAATCGGAGAATGAACCTGAAGAGAAAAATTAGAGTCTAGGGTTTAACTATTCTAAACTAACTAGTGGGTGAGTTATCTGGAGACAATGACACTACAAGAAAAACGTTAAATACCGTTAAATTTATCATCATCTTAGAGTTGACGATATAAATGTCACCAAACTACTTACCGGCGGATTTTTTTTGTCCAATGCTAATTACTGATAGATTTTTTGTCGGTATTCCCAATGGATTTGTCGAGAGTGAGTTGATGATTACCGTCAGATTTATCCGACGGTAACTTTGGCGCCATTTCACGTGTTTAGGCACCAAATTACCGTCGGATTTATCCGTCAGTAAATTCTACAACAGTATTTTGTATTTTTTTATTTTTCTGGCGCAGTTAAGTCACAATTAGTAGTCAAATTAAAATTCTTGTTAATAAAATTATTAGCAAAAATATAAAATTAGCATAAATCAACAAATTATTTTATTAAAAATAAATAGTTTGGATACAATAAAATGTCACAGAATTAGAATACAATGAAGTAGACAAACAAAAATGCGTTAAAACCCTAACCCCTACAGATCCTGGTAACCGTCGTCGTCGTCGTGGTACCTCTGCCGAGGCGGCGGAGTAGGTGCTGCCGTCGTCACTGGAACCAGCATGCATCTGCTGGTTGTACTCCTCTATTTGCTGTCGCAACCGATCTAGTTGCTCCAGCTTCTTCGTCAGGTCCAAGCTGATGGCAATGGCTCCTCCCATGCGTGCAAGAAGGTCTTTGTACCTCTGCTCAAACTGCTCCACTTGCTGGTGAAACTTCTATGTTAGCTTCTGGGTAGCAGAGGCTGAGGAAGCCGCTAACTTGGAGGAGCGGATGCCATTGGTGAAGAACGACCCCAACCCGAAGCAGCGATTTTTGTGGGGTTCAAAGGTGGTCTTGCATCAAACCCTATTAGGATCTACCACTGAGATCTCGGAGCCGGCTTTGTCGTCTTTACTAGGCAGCTGAGATTGCTGGGTCGCAGCCTCCAACCTCTGTGTGTAATCCTCCTATGTCACACACGTTAGTTGTGATTAGGATAATAGTTAAATAATTGACTTTAAACTAAATAAATTTGAAGCTTAGGATTAATTTAAACTCACTTTCTGGGTCGCAGACCACTCGTCAGCAAATCTCTCCTTGTTGGCCTTCAAAGTATGGGTATACTTGAAGGTCTCCGCCAGTATCACCTCATGATCCAACGACTTAGACTACAAACTAATATATCAACTAATAAGATAAATGAACAAATTAAAAAACTAATTCAAATAATTATTAAAACATTAAGCAATGACAAAATTCTTACCAGTCTGCTTTTCGTCTTTATAAAGGTCGCCGACCCACTCGTATACTTCGACGACCTGGGCGAAGCCCTATTAGCGACGTTCGTCAGACAGTGACACTTGAACCTCTTATTATCTCTAAAATAAGCCTCAAATTCCTTCCTGATGGCTAGACATATCCACTTTGTTAGGTGGTTGCCCCCTTATGAACGTCGCTCATCATCTGCTAAAGTCGTTTGGCTACCCGGTGGTCATAGATCTTCCTGATCATGAGATTGTGTTCTGCATCCCATACGAATTTCAACTGCACAAAGTGATTCACCAACATTAGTTAGTCGGAATAAAATACAATTTAAATACAATTATTTAATTCAAACCAAATTGGGTTCTTACCGTTAACTTCTGAAACCATCGCTCTCAGGTCTCAGCCGGGATCTGTGTGTAGGTCTGCCACGGGTGGTCGTACATAGACTTAATGACCTCAGAGATCTCTTGTGTGCAAGCATTGGGGTTAGTGCAAACCTGTCAGAGAAAAAACCTAACATTAACAAACACATAGAAATACGTAAACTTAAGATTAACAAACTTAACATTAAAAAATTGAACTCACGATTGCATGTCATCGGGCCAAATTCTCAGCCGGATAACACTAGAGGAATAACCCATCGCGAGTTCTGTCGTCGCTAGATCTGTATGGGGCGTAGCAGAAGGAGGCACGTAGTTCGAATTTGGGACCATGATGAATTGCTGGTCCACTGGACCCGCCTGTAACGTCACAGGGGTCGACAGGGTAGTCGGGGTAGAGGGCGATGACTGAACAGTCGCAGGTGATTCGGTGGAAACCCACCCTCTACCACAACCCCGAGACCCACTCGGTCTACCTTTACTACCGATCGTCATGTCTGCAAAGAGAATGTATTATTAACACTAATCAGCACATATTATTATTAATACAAATTCTACCAATCTCAATCCACAGCATCAATCAACACAGTTATATTCACTCACTCTAACACTATTAATACAGATACAAAAGACAACAACAATTTATGATAAATTTGTGCAAAAGTAAAATTTTAAAGTGTACCAATTAAACAATTGATTCAAATTCACTAAAACTCATGAACATAATTCTAACTTTTCAAAACATAATTCTAATTTTTCAATTTCACTCAAAATCTTATAAAAATTTTGACAGAGTCTCCCCTAAAATTCAAATTTCTCCACCCTTCAAAGACTTCATCACAGTCAAATATCTATCAATCCTACTCATCTTATTAATTTTTTCTATCATTATTAAGGAAACATAAAAGGCCAAAAGTTTCAAAACTTAATTAATTATTGCAGACATGAAGATGCTCCTTATAAAAATATAATTTGAATTCACAAACCCAGGAACCACATAAAGAATGTGTAAAAGGACTTAATGAACTAAATAAAATATTGAACTTACACATTAATCAACAACACTTTTAAAATTTTCTTACATCACCTAGTGGACAAAAACTGAAGAAACATGAATGCTATGTTACTTAGTAAAAGAGATATAGAAGTTGAATTCCATCACATACCAACCATGATTCAAAAGATCATAAAAATTTGGTAATCAAGGTAATAAACCATAAAAACAAGCATCATCTAGTAACCAAATGCATCATTATAAACAATTACCGAGATATAGATAATGAATTTAAATCACCTGGTAACCACACATACAATTCAAAAGATCAAAGAACATTCTTAAGACAATATCACAAACATTAACGATGCAAAATTGATGTACTCAATTAGCAATTGACAAACGACAATTCAAAATAAGGATTAATCAAGTTATGGCCAGTCACAACAAGCAACAATGAAGCATAATGCAGACAAGTCCAGCAGTAAATTTTCAGCAAAAAAGACCTTAATGCAGTGAATGAACGCAATTAAAATTATCCAAACAATTCCAGTATCAAAATTCATCAAATCAGCAGTAAAACAATGAGTTATCAATACAGTCAAGTATTTTTCAAACAATTTCAGCAGCAGAAATTAGCAAACAGCTAAATAATTCAACACTTTCCAACAATCGCAGAGCCTAATATAACATATTCTAACCTATTCTAACCACCTAAATCAACTAAAATAGAAAATTAAACTAACTAAACTCCACTAAATAATAATTAACTTTAAGTAATAGAATTTGAAAGAAACAGAGTTCAAACAAAAAATCTTGAATGCAAAACAAGAGAAAATAGAGAAGAGGGGTGGAGGTACAATGGCGGCAAAAGCGAAAGCAGCAGGAGGTTTGTAGCAGCGGCAGGGGATTTGCAGTAACGACAGCAAGGGCGTTTAATATATAGAGAGAGAGAGAGAGAGAGTGGGAGGGTGAGTGGTTAGAGAGAGAGAGGAAGGTGAGAGGTTTAGAGAGAAAGTGAATTCGAAATGAAGGCGAAGAAGGTTGGCAGTTTGAATTTAAGGCACGATTACCGTCAACCGGCGGATATCTCTGACGGTAACGCACTACGGAACACCAAAACGTAGCTTTTCATTAAAAGTGTCTACCATCAGATTTTTCCGACGGCAACTCCGACGCTAAATTTGGTGCCTATTTGTCTTGTTTTTCTGCTAAAGATTACCGGCGATTTTACCGTCGGAAAAGGCTATCCGCCGGTAATTATTTGGCATGATGAATCCCACAATAAAACTATTACTAAATCCGTGGGTAAAACTGATGCTAATGTGCGATGCTAAATCCGATGATACTTAGTGCATTTCTTGTAGTGTGGTGATGCGAAGGACTTTCTAGTGTTGTGGCAGCACTGATGGCGCAATGGCGGCAACAGTGACCAACTGGCAGGGTGCATTAGGTTTTTTTTTTTAAAAATAAATTGCAAAAAAATAATAGGGAGAGGGAGGAAGGAGGCAACTCCGACAACATAGGGAGTAGCAAGAGCGACAAAAACGGTGTCGACAGAGCGACGAACACGACGCAAGGAGCACTAGCCAAGTCCATGCAGTCTTTGGATGCTATTGGTGGTGGCTGACGTTGGCGGAAGGAGCTGCTGGAGGTGGTTTGGGGAAGGGGGAGAGAATATTAGTTTGAAAATGAGTGTGGTAGAGATAGTTCCCGATTCAAATTTAGGACACGTTTACTGTCAGATTTATCTATCAATAAATTTGATGGTAAACATGCATGCCAATTTTTTCTTTTTTTCTCTCCAAATATTACTGTTGAATTTATTATTAGAAATATGAATCTGATGATAACTTTTTTTTCCAACAAAATTATTACTTAAATTTAATGATAAATCTGCCGTTAACGTGCGATGTTAAATTTGTCAATAAATTTAATGGTATTTAACATTTTTTTTGTAATGTTTGTGGATAGAGTCGAACCAATTAAAAATAAGTAGGTATATTTAAAAAAGACACTACCACACTTAAGTAAATAAATATTTAAGAGATATATGAATATAAAATGTTATAAAATTTATAAACTAATCATAAAATAGAATTCATAAAACTTATTATATAACTTATTTTCTTGTTAAGATATAAAAAGTACCTTTTATAAACATAGTATTGATAAATAATATTATTATGATCGTTTGACTATTAAGTTGATAGTGATCATCATTAAATTTATTGGTGACAAGTTTAAAATAATTAACAGATTAAATTATACAATTACTCCTTACATTTTTAATGAAATTATAAATTAGTTTTTTATATTTTAACAAAATATATATTTTTAGTATATTCTAAGAATATTCTGTTAAATCAATATTTTTTGACTGATAGAAACTAAATTAAAAATTTTAATTCTCTTTAAAACTTTAATTATAAATTTTTAAAATATAATATAATGACTAATTTGTAATTTCACTAAAAATGTAGAAATCAACGGTATAATTTAACCTAATTAATAATAATTAAAAAATTATAACACATCATGTACAGTGAATATCAAAGTATAATAATTTTCAGTAACGAATCAAGTAGAATTAGAATTATAGCTTAATTCATAACAGATGATATATGTTGTTATGAATATAAATAACAAATAATAAAGTACTAAATTGATGGCTAGCTAGGTTAGAGTGGCCGGATTTAGCTAAATAACTTAAACTCGATAAATTTATTTATTTTTGAAGAAATGAATGCACCTTAATTGATACATATTTTAAATGTTTGTGATATAAAAAAAATAAATATTATCTAAAAATTATTAATTTATTTTAATATATTTTAATTTTTACTTATTTAGTTATTAAATTAAATTTTATATTTATGGACTTTAGAATTTTTTTGTTTTAACCTAATAAGAGGTTATAAATAGTTAAATATCTCTTTAGCTATTGTAATTGCAGTATTTAGCAATTAGAAGTTTGAAATTCTTTTTTAGTTTTGTGATGAAATCATGATGTGGACAAGTGAGGTTGAGTAAGTCTTTCTCTTGTTGCATCAGAAAATTGGGTAAAAGGTTGAGTGATTTTCGCTGTATCCAATTTCAATCTATCTTTTTTATTTCTATTTCAATTTTAATGTATTTTTTTTATTCAATTTCAATTCTTGTCTTGTTTATCTTTTTTTTCTTATTATTTAGTATTAGAACTTAGGTTTAGATTAATCCTTATTAATTTATGTCTGTTCTTCTTATATTCAAAAAATAAAAGAGTCCAGTGTCTTTCATGTCCTTCCTTATATTCTTGTCTTTTTTGTTTGTATTTTATTAATATCTTGTTGATTTTATATTTAAAAAATAAATAAAAAAATATATAGTACAAAAAAATTATAAAAAAATTATCTTTTTATATTTGTCCCTTTTCATATATTATTTTTCCAGCTATAAGATTCAATGACGAATCTTTTTTAAAAAGGAGAAAAATGATACGTGTTTCAAATGTTCGTGATATGAAAATATCAAATATTATTTAAAAGTTATTAGTTTATTTTGATATATTTTTATTTTTATTTATCTAGTTATTAAATTGGGATTTATGTTTGTGGGTTTTAGGGTTTTCTTTATTTTAATCTAATAAAAGGTTATAAATACTTCTTTAACTATTGTAGTCGCAATATTTAGTATTAGAGGTTTGAAAACTCCCTTTTTAATTTCATGATAAAACTATGATGTGGACAAATGAAGTTGAATGAGTTCTTCTCTTGTTATATCAGAAAATTAGATAAAAAATTGAAGAGTCCTTTCTATTTAATTTCTAAATTATAATATAAAATAGAATAATTTTATTTTTTA
>NC_029774.3:108830974-108832851 GCF_000817695.3 Arachis duranensis | reverse complement strand
ATTAAGCTTTTTTTTTAAAAAAGGAATGCGTTGTATATATATATATTAGTACTTATCATATAAATTATTTTTAATATGAAAATAGAGATGGTATTTTAGTTAAATATTAATATTTAAAATATATTATAATATTGTAAAAATTATTTAATATATTTTTTACGTATTTTAATACGTTTTCTACGTGTTGAGTAATATATTTTCCACGTGTTATCCTTCTACCTGACACCTCTATCCATACGTAAATACACTAGATTCACCCATTTTCAGCTAATACACCACCCTAAACCCCATAACCAAATTCTTGAGCCCACTTATCACTTCAATAATTTTATCAACCAAAAATTTTAACCGGAGTTTATCCCGCATTTGGTAAGAAAATATATTGAAAGCGGAGTGAACTTTTGGACAGAGCGGAGTGATGTATACATAGGTGTGTTACTTTGATATTATTCATTAGAAATTGATGTTTGTATTTTTTTATGGGGGTAAAATACTGATTTGATTTTTAATATTTGGAATAAATTTTATTTTGATTTTTTTTATATTATTAATTCTATAAGAGAAGTTTGAAGAGATAAAAAAAATAAATAAATAAATTGAATTTAAATCTGTTGAGAAGGTGAAAATAGAACATAATTTTAATAAAAATATTATTAACAGTACACTTAAAATTAAGTGTTAGTAAAAAATTTGATAATAAAATAATATTAATGTCATTTTAAATATTTTGGAATAAAAATAAGATGATTAAAATATAAAAAATTAAAATAAGATTCATTCTAAATGTTAAAGACTAAAATAGTATTTTAATCTTTTTTATATTTTTAAAATATTTTTATTCTTTATCTTTTTTATTAATAAATTTAATATTAAAAAAATATAATAAAATATGACATATAATATTGAAAAGTTATCAGGTGTACCTAGAAATACCGGTATTAATTAATATATATTATATATTTTAATCGTCGATTTTAATTAATATATATTATATATATTTTATAATTCAGACAACTAGAATACCGGTGTTTCCGGTACACCTGATAACCTTCCTATAATATTACCTTTTATTAATTTGTCTTCAGAAGAAAGAATATTCTCTTGGATATTGGTATGGAGTATGGACCATACAAATGTGGTATAGTAGCACGTACATTAGACTCCGCATGTGGGTCCCACTCTCTGCGTCTCCACGTGACTTGCATTCACTTTCTCCCATCTCCCTTTGTCTCCTTTTGCTCCATATTTTCTTTCGTCCACCACTTTTTTTTTGTGTCCTTTCATCCCCACACTTACTTTGCCTTCTTTTTATTTTCTAGTAAATCTTAATTAATTCTCTACCATTTTTTTTCTAGAAATCCCTCGATTTAGCCAATCAAAAAATAATTCGTTACAAACTAAAATTTTATTTAAAAATTTATTATTAATTAATAAATTATTACATATACAAAATAAAATTTAAATTCTGAATATTTATTTAATCTGACTAATAAATTAACTATTAACTCAAATTGGTCATTTTTTTACTAATTAATATCACTAATTATGAATTTCGAATAAACATATATTAACAAAGAGAATAAATGTGATTATTTCAACATGTTTTCAATCATGTGTGTATATATATATATATATATATATATATAAACATAATTAGTTAATAGGTAAAATTAAATTTCATTTCTAGATAAATTGTCTACCAATTTCCGCGTTAATCTTATTTTAAACAAGTGAGTCATTAAATAGAATCGAAATTCAATTTACTTTTGCTATGCCAAATTTGCACCATAATTGGCTGATAATTATACTGTACATTGTAATGTATAACAAAACAATCCCGTTAACTAATCAATTAAGAGTTTAATTAACAATAAATC
>NC_029774.3:108830460-108830924 GCF_000817695.3 Arachis duranensis | reverse complement strand
CATACTAATTAATTATTATTAATTAATGATTATTTAAATTTTATTTTTTAAAAATATAAAATTATTAATTATTAATTATAATTATTTAAAATTAACTAATTAAAAAATATTTACTTATACTTTTTCATAACTAAATAAGCAAAATACTAGGATATTTCAGACAAGTATTCCATTTCCGTTTTGTTAGTGATCGGTAATTAGAAAAGCGTAACGTGTACGCTAACATCTCATTTGTAAAAAAAACTAAAAATACGAGAAAATAAATAAAAATGATGAAAAATTCATCAGTTAGTTTTCAACAAGCTTCCCCTCTCTCGGGTGAAACTACATGAGTGGTAATTGGTTAGCAACAGGCCACAGCACTTTTGCGGAGGGTGTATATATTATATATACGTATATTGACCTATGTTTTAACTTTGGCAACCGTATGCGTACAGGATTAATTTAAAACGGAATTAGGAGGG
>NC_029774.3:108809391-108830396 GCF_000817695.3 Arachis duranensis | reverse complement strand
TTTCATGTTTAAGAAGCAAAGTGATAATCAACGTTAGATAATGCAACTAATTAAAATTGGTAAGCAATGAGTATATAGGAATTGTCAAATTGTCCAGCTAGAATTGTACCATTTTATCCCAAAAAAGAGATGAAGCTGCTATAATTATGTCATTCTTTTTAAAAAATCTTCCTTCATTAATTAACTATATAAGGTCATAAATTGTATACTTATAAGTTGGTATTCTTTAGATATACACAAATTATAACTTCTAACTGAACCAAAATCAAGAACATTCACATTACAATAATAGGGAATTTCGTGGTACTTTTTCTTTTTAGTATAATTTTTTCTGAGGGCAAAAAACATAATTAAGCCAAGGGAGAAAATAAATTACATGAATAAATCAAACTTAAAATTGCTTCGCAAATTAGCCAAAGTACATTATTATGTAATTCGAACCAATGGAGTTCGAATTATGATGGAACACGTGATGAATGTAATTCGAATATATGTGGTTCGAACTACAATTGAGCATAATTCGAACTAGGTGAGTTCGAATTACACACTTGGACGCTTCACCAAGTAATTCGAACCTAGTTGGTTTGAATTAGTCATATTTTGCCTCAAATAGTAGTTCGAACTGGGCTGGTTCGAATTACACAGGTCTCAGCTATATAAGGAGTTCGAACCAGCCTCATTCGAATCACTTTTCCATTCTAATACCCCACCAAATCCCAGAGAAAACGACCCAGATTCGATCCGAGAAAGACTCGAATAGAATATTCAGCCGATGGGGGACGATCCGGAAAGGCTATATCGGTTGGACAGAGTTGCTCATATAGCCCGGGTCATCAATGACGAGGTTAGTAGACAGAAAACTCTGTGCTAGCAGTTTATCTGAGTTAGTGGTTTTGCATGCGATTTTAGTGACGGTTTATGTTAGCGGTTTATCCTAGTGGTATTGCAAGTGGTTCATTTGAGAGGTTTTCATGCGGTTTAGTTGATGGTTTATGTTAGTGGTTTTTGTTAGTGATTTTGCATGCGGTTATAGTTGGTGGTTTAGTTGGTGTTTATGTTAGTAGTTTTATGTTAGTAGTTTTGTATGCAATTTTGTTGATGGTTTATGTTTGCGGTTTATTTTGGTGGTATTGGAAGTGGTTTATTGTGTGATTTTGTGTGCGGTTTATGATAGTGGTTTTGCATGTGGTTTTCGTTAGTGGATTTGTATGCGGTTTACGTTAGCGGTTTAAGCATGTGGTTTTGCAACTGGTTTGTTATATTAGTTTTGCATGTTGATTCTGTTAGTGGTTTCCATTAGTGGTTTCTGGTGTTGGTTATTTTTGTCACTGGTTTTCTACGTGGTTCTAATAATGCGGTGCATGTAATGCGCAGCCACAGCGATGCATCAGGAGCATGCGGCGGCAGCAGGGCATTCGACTCGATGAGCGGTATGTTCCGTACTTGCAGATGGCCGGATTATACCATCTTGCGAGGCTGAACGATAGATGGTTCCGATTAGATGAGCCCCTTGTCAGTGCCTTTGTCGAGCGGTAGCGTCCGAAGACGCACACCTTCCATATGCCGTTTGGAGAGTGCACGATCACACTTCAGGACGTGACGTACCAGTTGGGGTTGCCAGTGGACGGGCGTTATGTCAGCGGTTGCCTTACAGATTTCCAGATATACATCCAGGGTAGCCGTCCAGCTTGGGTGTGGTTCCAAGAGTTGCTTGGAGTGATTCCTCCTTCGAGCCAGGTTCAGAAGTTCGCAGTAAACTGCACCTGATTCCAGGAGACTTTTGGAGAGTGCCCCGAGGGAGCCGATGAGAAGACTGTGCGACACTTTGCTCATGCCTATATCATGATGTTGTTGGGCACTCAGCTGTTTGCCGACAAGTCCGGCAACCGCATTCACATCAGATGGCTTCCCTACGTAGCTAGGCTTGAGGAGATGGGTACCTATAGCTGGGGGTCTGCAGCACTAGCATGGTTGTACCGGTGCATGTGCCGAGTGACGAACAGACATGTGGTGAAGTTAGCGGGCCCACTTCAGCTACTTCAGTCCTGGATCTTCTGGCGCTTTCCTAGGTTTAGGTCTGCCGGGTATGATGCGTGCAGCTGGTCTTTGGCTTCGAGGTACTTTAGTCAGACTTCTCTATTTCAATTTAACATAGCTAATTCCATGTACGCTTCTAACGTATTACAAATCTGTCGCACCTTTAATTAGCCATAACACCCATGTGAGATGTAGGTGGTCAGGTTACAACCCTTCAGGTTACACCTTTAATTTCATCGTCCTCTAGATCATCCAACAATTCCTCTCTAACCCCAGGCGGTGCAGCACACTGTAAAGAGGTCAGCAGAAATTCCCCTGTTCTGACCTCGTCGCCTACACTGCCGTTGAGATCAACAGCGAACGAAGGGGAGGCGACAGGTTGGACGGGTGGCTCGTACGCAGGGACGGAGGAAGAAGCAACGGCAGGTCTGGAGCTAGAACCGGCTGCCGTGGCTAAAGTGGTGGTATTCCGGTTCGAACCCCCCGAGCTGGATACCACATCAACCAACTTTGTCAACAGTTCTGGTGTCCTCACTTCTAGAAACTGCCGGCGACAATGAAACATGACCTGCAAGTCTTCATCACTTCCAATCGTGAAACAATCATACTTCACGATTTTCTGGAGCACCGTTATTGGAATGCGATAGAAAAACTTCTTAACCTGCTTCACACCATCCAGACCAAGTTTTAGCAGTACAGAGCTAACAAGGTCATCATAACTTGTCGTCGGCCTCACGATAATACAGAGAGGATCCTTATCAGTGAACTTCACACCGGAACGAGTTTTCCTCTTAATCGATCCTCTGTGGTGAACCAACACTACAAAACTCTCCTCACTAGCCATCTTACCCCCTCTAATGAGAGCAACTCACGTTTACACCATATATATACAGGTCTGGTCCTAACTAATTCGAACCAGCCTAGTTCGAAATAAGATTTGTGTAATTCGAACCAGCATGGTTCGAATTACTTTGGGAAGCTCGCACCTATGTAATTTGAACTCATCTAGTTCGAATAACGTATGGTTGTAGTTCGAACCATGATGGTTCGAATTAGTGTGAATTTCGCTCTAAAGCAATTCGAGCTGAATCGGTTCGAATTATATACAAATGTAATTCGAACTAAGTTGGTTCGAATTGCATAGAAATGTGCTTTGGTTGATTGATGAAGCAATTTTCAACTTGGCTGATTCACGTAAATTATGGCTTCCCTTGGCTTATTTCTGTTTTTTGCCCTTTTTATAATCTTATAGTTTTATTATCATTTTTTAATTAAGTATTTACAGTTTAAAAGTTTGTCAATAGATTTTTATATTAAATAAAAATTTATAATTAAATTCTTAGTAATTGATTGTTTTTCTTCAAAATATATTAATCCTAAAATATATTTTCTTTTATAGTATTTCATAATTCATTCCACATCACACACGCAAACAAACATTTTTTTTTTAAAAAAATAAACACAAAATAATTAAAAATGACCTAGTTAAAAACTTTTATCTAATATATATAAAATTTAATTACAAATGTTTAAATTATAAAAATTTAATTAAAATTTTGATAAAACTATAAAAATAAATAGAATAATTAATTCTTAATAAGGCTAGTTGTTGCTTTGTGTCCATCGATCCAATATATATTGTTTTACGTGTGTTATATACGTATCAAATTTACAAAGAAGACGTGAAACGTGATGCTTGTAAGAAAAATTGAAGCATATGAAGCAAGCGTGGCAATGCAACCATAAGTATTAATAATATTGTTGTATTATTTTCCCCATTAATTCATATAATATCGGAAGTGATGGCATAATTGCTAGCAAAAAATATAGATATATACACGGGAGTACATTTATGCCCTAAGTATTGCAGCTTTAATTTCATGTAGGCACGTACAGCTTGCAGAAGAAAATACTAATTCCCTGCATGCGGTTTTAATCATAGATAGATTACATTGTTAATTGTTATGTATATACCGAATACAATAAATCACCCATGCACGTGCCAAATTGCAGGACATGTTTATATGCGTTAAGACTTTATAAACTTTAATTTGTTAATAAGGGGATATGCTTCCGTGTTGTGTGTACACAAATTATAATTAGTACATGCGTGCGTATTCTTCATAAGTTTCATTGAACATGACCAAGATATGTTTGGCTTTTGACTAGCAGTTTGATTTGATTCAATTATGGCTAGAACTTGTAAAAGGTGGCAACGTTTACAGGATCATATGCAAATCAAAATTTCAATTTCTTTTACTTGTAGCCTTGTTCTTCATTTTATTTTCGGGAACCAAGTAATTAGTAATTAATTATAATGAAATTAGTCATTTAAAACTTAGATGCGTAGACAATATGCAAAGTGCATTAATTAATATGTCTTTCTTTTTGATATTATATTTAGGTGCATTTCGTAATATATATGAAAACTAAAAGAGAGAATAATAAAAATAGTATCTTACCTAATATATTGATGACACAAGTAGATGGCTAAATATACATACATAGATGGCTAAATATACATACAATAATGTGAAAGAAAATGGATTTGGAAACGTGCGAAGGGAAGATAGAATCACATTTTTCTTTGAGCACAAGTTAAGAAAATAATAAAAGATGTGTCATGTGTGGTAGAAGATGACTTGCTCGTTATTATTGGATTCACTGCAAGATAGATATATTCAATACAATATTTTCAGTTTTATATAGAATTCAGATTTAAATAACATTATAATCGTGTTTCGAAGAACCAAAAAAACCTAATAATCCAAATATATTAATTACAAGAATGGATTTGAAGGGGGGAAAAGAAGAGTGAGATCCAAAAAAAGGTTGAACATTATGGACCCTATTGATAATATAAATGAAGGGAGGGGCAAAAATATAAAGTATGAGATAAGAGCATGAAGAGGGGAAAGCAAAGACACGAAAATGGAGCGACAGCTGCTGCTGGGTGTCCACAGTTGTGTGGTGCCCTACCTCCCAGGCGCATCAAAGTTCTTATCGTCATTTGTCACATAAAAATAATAAATAAATAGAAAACAAAAAGGCGCAAACCATGGTTAGGTTAAGGGGGGGAGTGGGGAGTGTTAAATGCGCCCTGTCTACCCATACCATGCCCCATTGCATATGCACATCGCTGCCCGTTAATAGCACGACAGTGCCATTTCCCAATAAAAACACAACAACTTTCCCGCCACCGTCAACTACACACGCCGTTAACTCCCCACACCAATTCCTACCGTAGTTGTAAAAACTAAACCGGATTGGCCGGTTCGATTAGAAAACCGCACAAGGTAAAGAATTGGAGAGAACCAATTTGAACCGATCAGTTTTGATAAAACCGGAGAAGCGACAGTTTTGTGTAATCCAATCGGTTCGAAACTTCTTTTTTTTTTCTTTATCAAAATGACAGTTTTGGTCTTTTTTAAAAAAAAACCCTAGCCCTAATGTCCTAAACGGTTATCCCTCTTCGAAAGCTCTCTTCCTCACCTCATCACACCATAGTCTCTCAGTCTCTCTCAATCTCACTCCAGAACTAACAATCATTGGTTGTCTCCTCTGCTTCGTCTCACCGGCTACGGTGCGTCTCCAACTACGCTGCGTCTGTAGCTTCCCTACGTCGTCGCATCTTTGGCTCGCAAGCAACCTGCCTCGTCGCGTCTTTGGCTCGCAAGCAACCTGCCTCGTCGCATCTCCTTGTTCTGCGTCTCTCGTCGTCGTTGTTGTGTCCTCTCCGTCTCTGTTGCCTCCCCCTCGTCAGAGTCTACTTTGCCGTTTTCGAACAAGTTGGTCTCCTCATTTCTCTGTGCTCGTGAAGTGAAACCCATATTATTTCTGTTTTTTTAGTTATTCGTTGGATTTTAATTTGATTAAGTGAGTGAATAACTGATTAATGATGGTAAATTATTGATTATGAATCTGTTTATATTATATTGTTAATTATAACTTGTTGAATTTGTGATTCTTGGCCGTGTAACATATATAGGTTAATGGCAGATTGATGTTTTTTTTAATTATTAGTGTTTATGATTGTTTTTGTGTGCTTGTTGTTTGAACATTATTATTCATGTTTCCTCTCTTTGGCTTGTGAATATATAGGATAGAGATAGTTATTGAAAGATGATGCAGAAATATATTGGCGCAGATGTAACATCAATGGTGACATTACCAGTTATTATCTGTGAGCCAATGACTATGCTTCAGAAAATGGCAGAGGTCTAATAACTAGGAGATGCTGGTTGTTATTATTTATATATTTTGTGTAAGATCCGAGAAAAATTAACTAGTAAATTAATTAGTTAAAACTGTATTAATTGGGATTAAAGCGCCCGGAATATGTAAAAATATTAGAAACTATAATTTAGAAATTTAACAGTAAAATTTGAATTAAGAAAATTAAATTGAGCGCGACAATATAATTATTTTGGGAAAAATGCGTACCGATATTAAAATTAGTTGTACCGGCTTAAATTTGTCCGGTACTGTGAATGAGAAAAATTGAAAATGTGAAAACGATAAGGAAAAATATTTAAAATGAAAGTTTGAGCACCTATTTTAAAAGTTTTGGCCCAAAGTTGGATCAAGAAGCTAAGAACTTGAGTTGGACCACACTTGGGCCCAAGCCTAAGTATATATAGCCCACACACTTAATAAATTTCAGCTAATCCTCTTCATTTTGAGAGAAAACAACGTTGATGGAGAAGAGAAAGAAGAGAGAAATAAACTCTAGCTTCATACACTTTCAATCCACCATAACTTTTGCTCCGAAGCTCTGATTAACAAGTTGTTTGCAGCCACGCGACGCTCTCCTCATCCTCTTCAATTATATCTGATTAGTTTGGTGAGCAACTTAAAATCCTAGCTCTAATTTCTCATTCACATATGATTTTGTATTTTGAACTTGGGTATTGAAGATTTTTAGTGATTTTGATGTTATAGGAGTTCTCTAGCTTGTGTTCTTGGTGGTTTTCGTCATTAAATTCAGTGGGTAAAGGTAAAGATCCCTTTTTTTCTCTTGGTTCATCAATTTCTATAAGCTCTAGTTTTGACATTGTGCCAAATTGTATGATATGGTATTAGATTGAGTAATCAGAAGCTTGACTTGGTAGGATTGTGGAATTGAGGGTTGGAAGTTGGAAGGAAAAGCTTGAAATTTGCAACATTAAGATATAGCTTTAAGTTTCAGGTAAATGCCACGTAATGTGACATGAAATAGGCTAGTGGACCTAGAATTATTGTTGAATTGTTGTGGTTGATTGTTTGGTTTAGTAAAAATTGTGATATGTTGGGTGTTTGATTGATTTGGAATAAATGTGATGATGGATTAGTATAAAGTTATGCATATATGTGAATGATATTGTGGTATGATTGAATATGATGCTTGCTTGTTGTGAAAATTGGGTCGGATGCCGTGATAGGATGATAAATCCCTATGTGGTAAGTCGAAGTAAATGATGTAAATTGTTGAATGAGAATGAGATGATTGATTATAATTTGGTTGTGATATTGTAAATTGAGTGGTAATATTGATTATGATAATGTTTGATGAGAAAATTGAGCCAGAGGCCGTGATAGGGTGAAAAATCCTCTATTTGGTAAGTTGAGATAATCATTGGTGTACCATGTTATAAATTATTGGAAATAACGATAATGAGTTGGATGATTGGCTTTGGTTTGGTTGTGAATATTAGAATTATGAATGTTGTGTGTTGTTATTGAATGGATATAGTTGATAGAATGTGTTAAATAAGTTGGAAGTGGGTTGATTTAGGCTTGAAATGGTTGAGGATTAATAAACGAGTATTTGAAATACGTAGAAATAGTTTTGGAATGGTTTAGGATTGAATTGGATTGAGAATTTATGAAATTGAGCAATGGTGTAAATTTGGTAAAAAATCAATTTTTAGCCAACTTCAATGGGTCATAACTTGGCACTCGGAGTTTGGATTTAAGCAAAACTTGTCTTAAATTAAAGTTAGTAGAAAGATCTTTAAAACCATCTAAGAATGAAAGAAAATATAATTTTGTAGAAAAAGTAATGAATGATTGAAAATTGGGTTCTAAATTTAAAATCTAAGAGTTTGTAGAAAAACCAGAAATTTTGGAATGTGTACGCATGCACAAGGTTGTGCGTGTGCACATGTCAGAATGGATGAAGCGACTCGTGCGTACACATAAGGAGTGTGCGCACACATGAGAGAAATTTTACAAGTTGTGCATACGCACAACTTGTCATGCGTATGCACAAGCAGGGAAATGCTTCTGATATGTTCGTACGCACGCACAAGGTGATGCATATACGCAAGTCTTGAGTATAGAGACGGTAGATTAGATGGTAGAAAGCATTGAGAAGAAAATTATTGAGTCGAAATGAGTTGAGGGTGATCAAAGGGATGAGTTGATATGATTGGATGATGGAAATGAGTTTGATTAATATGATACCTCTCTGGGTAGATGCAAGGGTTGTGGTCCCACTTACTCCGGGTTGAGATTGGAACTTCATGGGTAGATGCAACAGTTGTGGTTCGCCCCATTTGCTCTGGATTGTGATTAGAACTCCCTAGGTAAATGCAAGGGTTGTGATTTATCTTATTTGCTTCGGGTTGAAATTTGAGACACTTTGTTGACTCTCCGTCGCAAGTTATGGCCAGACACTTAGATCCTCCCAGATGATTCCCCCAAGAGAAGTTGATGAATATGAATACCTCTTGGGATGCGCGCACAGAAGGACTATTCAGGGTTCGCTATCGGACATGTCGGGTTTTGGCTTATAACTGACAGATGAGCTCATTGGCCGTAGGGCAGACATGCATCATTTCTATTTGTGTGTATTGATTGGGTGTGCATCTTGTATTTGGCTTGCCTTTTTGAATAATTGTATCTTTATGCTATTTGAGCTAATTGCTTTATCTGTTCTCTCTATTTGTGTATTCTTTATACTGTTTTGTATATATTTGAACAACTGAGAGATCCTTTATGCTGGTGGTGGTGACACTGAGGGTTATTCCTGATGTGGTGATTGGAGGTTTGTGAGAAACTGAGAATAAATTGATAGATTAGAAATCCTTAGGCAAGTTGCCATTTTCTGGTGTAGTGAGAACCCTAGGTTTGGATCCAGGGAACTTTGAAGATTAAGATTGTCTTGAGAGTTTCTGTTACTTTATATTGTATCGATTCAACACTTTTACCCTACTGAGAATCCGGTGGTTTGGGTTCTCACCCATATATTATTTCTGTTTTTCAGATGCAGGTCCAAGCGCTTCTCAGTGAGAAGGAGTTTTATCTGGAAGATAGTGAAGAATACTTTTGTTTCTGTTTTGGTTTTAGATTCTCTCTTTCTTTTGAAAAAATTTATGTGATGTATTTATTATAAAGATTTGCCTTTAGAGGCTTATAATGTATTTTTGGAGAGATAAATTATGTATATCAAACTGTTATACTATTATAACTCTAGCTGGCTTAATCTTCGTTGGCTAAGACTAGTAAATAGTTATGTATACTTACATATGTCTCCTTACTCTTATTCTTTCTTTAAGCTTTCAATTATCTACTTTTCTGTCGCGCTTATGCATGTTATTGAGTGTGAACAATTGGCAAATTATCTTTTATACGAGGTTTAAATTCTCTTACAAGCTTCTAGCTTAATATCTTATTCTATACATAAGTATTTATATTTCAGCCTTGTGTCATAGCACCAAACCCTCATTGAATTATGACTTAAATACAAGACTTTGAAGGATAGGGTGTTACATTTTGTAATGTCAATTGATTGAGTTTTTATATCACATGACCTAGTTGATGGAATACTTCTACTTGTTGGATCGGACTGATGAATCAGAGGATCCATATATGCGGTTGATATAAGCATGTAAGTTCTTCTTCCCCTTGTACTTCTCTTTTCATGTATTTTGTTTCGATGAACTTTGTGTGCAGGTACAAGGTTTCAGGTCCTAATGTCAGCAATTATTGGGTTAGCCATAAAGCATATGTTGGTGGGAGTGATGCAGACGATGTAAATAAACCTACCGTTGACAATTAAATTGTACATATCCTTTAACTCCCTTTGTGTTGTTCAATTTATGTGAATTTTTATGGACAAATTAGTCAAATCAGCATCCCTAAAAAAAAATACAATATATTTAGTTGTTGATTCTCATGTAAAAAAAAGTACTAATGTGCACACTTCTAATCTATCAAGTTGTTAATTTGTGATTAATCTCTTTATTCAATATCTTTTAACGTTTTTTTGGTAACGAGATAAAAAGATACTACAAATAAATCAAATTATGATTAATTGTAGCTATTTATGTAAAAAATTGAGATTAAATTGTAAATACAGGTATTAAAGGTGAAGTTGGTTTATTTATAGTTAATTGAAGGTTATGCATATTGTTGTGTACTGAATGTATTGTATGTAACTTGTTTACAATCAAACTTTGTGTGATTTCATGAAGCAATTAGAAACTACCCTTTGAAAAATATTTGTCAGATGAAGAACAATACTCCAACTTAGAAATTACTTTTTGAATATAATTTATAAATTGTTATTTTTATTATATCAAATTAAGATATTATTGTAGTAGTACTAACTAATTTCATGTCTACCTTTGTATTAATTGTTTTTAGAATTTAAAAGTTGGTTATTCTTAAAATGTTGGTGAATATATGTATTTTAAATTTTTGATTATTTTATATTTTTTATTTATGTGGGATCGATTTTACCAATTCAACCAATAATTTATCGATTGAACCAATAAATCAATAAACTAATAACATGATCGGTATGATCATTGATTCGGTTCTTACAACTATTATCTTACTCGGCAATCCCCACCCGGCCCCCATTCAATCACTCATGTGTCCCGTTAACGGCGCTTATCACCGGCTGTAGCCGGTTGCCATCGAAAGTGGTTTAAGAATTGACCGCGGTTGAAATAATTGCACGCAGTTTTGACCACTCTAGTTAAGTCTTCTCCCTCCGACAGTGCGAGGGTTGCGTTTGTTTGTGTAGATTCTGGACTGTAGAAGAAGGGAAGAGACGAAGCTAAAAGATTTTCGGTTGTTTTTCCTTTTTCTTGTTTCTGTGATGTGAAAGAGTTTGTGCGTGTGTGTTTTTTGAGAGATCTGAGAGTGCGAGGAAAAAGTAATGGCATCAACAGAGGAATTGATGAACAGAAAAGTGGAAACCAACAACAACAATGGTGGAATGAACGCAGCAGAGGCTCAAAACGCTTCTTCTTCTTCTTCATCGTCATCAGCTAGAGGTATGTGTCTTTTAGCTTCTCATTTTTTATGGTTTCTCATGAGAAGCATTTGGTTCGTGGAGCTTGATTTGAGTATCTGGTTTGGCTTTGTTTTCACAGACGCGGAAGCTGCGCTTTACAAGGAGCTATGGCACGCATGTGCAGGTCCCCTTGTGACAGTGCCGAAAGAAGGAGAGCTCGTCTTCTATTTCCCTCAAGGACATATTGAGCAGGTTTAGCACCTTTCTCTCTTGTTTTCAATAATAAATTCTCCATTTCGGAGGTTCTACCTGTTCTTCCTTCTCTAATGGATATTTCTTTCTGTAGGTGGAGGCGTCCACGAATCAGGTTGCGGAGCAGCATATGCCGGTTTACGATCTCCCGTCCAAGATCCTTTGTCGCGTCATCAACGTCATGCTCAAGGTACTCTGAAATTGGATGGACGAGATTCCTGAATTTCTTGTTTTCTTATTTTTTAGATTCCTGAATTTCTTGTTTTCCAATTTTCCTAATTTTTTTACTGAAAATTTCAGGCGGAGCCGGACACGGATGAGGTGTTTGCTCAATTGACTTTACTTCCGGAGCCAAATGTAAGTTATCCACTTGTTTTTGGCTTTTGGCTTGGTAGTTGTTGAATAACTTGTTTCTTTTCTCTCTCTCTCTCTCTAATTGTTTTTTTTGGGAAATTGGATCTTAAATTTCACAGCAAGATGAGAATGCCGTGGAGAAAGCGATTCCGCCAGCTCCGCCGCCACGATTTCACGTGCATTCGTTTTGCAAGACTCTAACGGCATCCGACACTAGTACTCATGGTGGATTTTCAGTGTTGAGACGACACGCTGACGAGTGTCTTCCTCCCTTGGTATGGGTTTCACCATTCGTTGTTATCAGTTCTTGTATCTGGGTTCATTACAGCTGAATTTGGAGGATTTATCATCGATTCTGTTTGTTTGTGAACAGGACATGTCAAAGCAGCCACCCACCCAGGAACTGGTGGCCAAGGATCTCCATGGAAATGAGTGGCGATTCAGGCATATCTTTCGCGGTAATTACTCATTTTTCTAGCAGTTATATGACATACGTAGGAGAGGCATATCTTTTGTTTGGATAGTGTATCTTTTGTGTTATTTCTTTTGTCTGTCACTGAGGAGGCCTGAAAATTCCAGGTCAACCGCGCAGACACTTACTACAAAGTGGTTGGAGTGTTTTTGTCAGCTCCAAGAGGCTGGTTGCTGGGGATGCATTTATATTTCTGAGGTTTGTTATTTCGTGAGTGGGGTTTCTAAGATGTCACTGCTTTTGTTATTCTATTTAGCATGACTAATTTAGTAAGTTCCAGAGGTGAGAATGGGGAACTTCGAGTTGGTGTCAGGCGCGCAATGAGACAGCAGGGTAATGTTCCATCATCAGTTATCTCTAGCCACAGCATGCATCTTGGTGTGCTTGCAACTGCATGGCATGCCATCTTGACCGGGACCATGTTCACTGTTTATTACAAGCCGAGGTTTGTAATCCCCCCCCAAAAAAAAGCTATGTCCATCTCAAGCTTGCAATAATTTATTATTGAATATTATGGGTGTGGGTGGCTAGGTGCCTGCATGCACTCATGGGTTGGTTTGATTGTTTGTTTCTTGCTGTTTGATTGCCCATTGTGGGATTTACCGTAATTCGTCCAATATTTATTTGCAGGACCAGTCCAGCTGAATTCATTGTACCATATGATCAGTATATGGAGTCTCTTAAAAACAATTATACTATAGGATTGCGGTTCAAAATGAGGTTTGAAGGTGAAGAGGCTCCTGAGCAAAGGTAGGATTGGTTAATGTGTCTTAGTCATATATTGTGATTTTCTTTTTCTTTTATGTCTCTTGTTTGTTTATGAAATTTGGATGTATTGCATTATTATTAATAAACATACAATTTGATGGAAGAAATTCCTGGCCTTGGCATGTTAAATGTGTAGGTTCACTGGTACTATTGTTGGGATTGAAGATGCCGACTCCAAGAGGTGGCCAGAATCCAAATGGAGAAGTCTAAAGGTTGTTCTCTTGTTTTTATGATAGTGGCTGCTTTGACAGGCATGTTTTAGACAAGTTCCTCATGTGTGATGTGTCTTTCAGGTGAGATGGGACGAAACATCTACCATACCTCGTCCTGAGAGAGTTTCCCCTTGGAAAATAGAGCCTGCTCTTGCTCCGCCAGCTCTAAACCCTCTTCCAATGCCCAGGCCTAAAAGGCCTCGTTCGAATGCCATTCCATCATCCCCAGATTCTTCTGTTCTTACTCGTGAAGGTATGTATAGGATAAGTGACATTGGATCTTCGGTGTTTAAGTATTCTTTCTTGCTGGTTATGTGAATTCTGATACATTCTTTTGTGGTTAGACAGCATCATCTAAAGCGAGCGTAGACCCTTTACCACCAAGCGGATTTCCAAGGGTCTTGCAAGGTCAAGAATTCTCGACCTTGCGGGGCAACTTTGCAGAAAGTAATGAGTCGGATACTGCTGAGAAGTCTGTCGTGTGGCCACCAGCAGTAGATGATGAGAAGATTGATGTTGTTTCTACTTCTAGACGGTATGGGCCAGAGAGCTGGATGTCAATGGGGAGGCATGAGCTGCCATACTCGGATCTTCTTTCAGGCTTTGGAGCCAATGGAGATCCTTCTTCCCGGTCATCCTTGATTGATCAGTCTGATTCTGTTGCTAACCCTGGTAGAAAGCATTTATTAGATCGTGAAGGCAAAACTAATGTGCCAAGTAGCAGTCCATGGTCTGTAATACCTTCTAGTTTATCACTCAACCTCTTGGAGCCTAATGCAAAAGTTTCTGCCCAAGGTGGTGATGCAGCTTACCAAATTCGAGGGAACTTGAGGTATGGTGCATTTGGTGAATACCCTGTGCTTCATGGTCATAAAGTTGAGAATTCACATGGAAACTTGTCAATGCCACCACCACCTCTTGCTCAATATGAGAGTCCTCGTTCCAAGGAACTGCTGCGTAAACCGAAATCAGCGAAAACCTCTGATGTTGCAAGACCCAAAGATGGTGACTGCAAACTATTTGGCATCTCACTTCTCAGTAGCCCACCTGCACCAGAGACTCCTACATCACAAAGAAATGTTGCAAGTGAGACAGTGAGTCACACGTACCCCACACACCAGCATCGTACATTTGAAAATGAACAGAAGTCTGAAAATTCAATGGGCTCTAAAGCAACAGATGGTCTAGCTGTAGTCGATGAGCTGCATCTGAGAGATGTTCAACCCAAACCACATAGTGGTTCTGCTAGGAGTTGCACTAAAGTAAGATTCTTTAGTGTTCGATGGACTTTAAAGAAAATAACAGGTTGGACTTTTTCTGGTAAAATTAATCTATTGTTTTTTTATTTTAGGTTCACAAGAAGGGGATTGCCCTTGGTAGGTCAGTGGATCTTACGAAATTCAGTGGCTATGGTGAATTAATTGCTGAATTGGATCAGTTGTTTGAATTTGGGGGTGAACTGATATCTGCCAAAAAGGACTGGCTTACTGTATACACTGACAATGAGGGCGACATGATGCTTGTTGGTGATGATCCATGGCAGTAAGGATCACTATTAATTACACATCTTAGTATTAAATCGTATATTTTCTTAAGAATGGGGAGATCATTTGCTTTCATTCTGTTTAATTCAGGGAGTTTTGTGCAATGGTACGTAAAATTTACATCTATCCCAGAGAGGAGATCCAGAAAATGAGCCCTGGTACTTTAAGTTCAAAAAACGAAGAGAACCAGTTGGCTAGTGAAGGTGTTGATGCACAAGAAATCAGATGCCAGCAGCATCACCCAACTTCAACGCCTGATCATTCATAGATTTGTTTCCTGTAGCTTCCAGGTAACCCTGTTCTCACCTACTCCTATAAGCACCAGAGTCAATGATGTTTTCCATCCCCCAATTCATGTTGTTGCATTGCGTGAACTTTGAACCTTAGTTTCCTGGAAGAATCTTCCGGTCTAACTTAACTTTGTCTTGATCCAGATTCCGGACTGGAGTGGATATATAGTATGGGACGACTGTTAGAAGCCATCCAGTTGGAGAATATGACCATATGAAGAAATTTCCAATTCTGAACTTGACTGCTTCTGAAGTACACGCATGTATTTGGAATCAGAATATGGATGGCATGAACGGATATCCATCCAATTTTGGACCATGTCGTGGAATGAGTAGTATTAGTATATATGCATTTCTAGTAATAGGCTTATGTCTTGATCAAGGTGATATGGTGGGTTATGTTGGCCTTGCATTTTTCAACAATCCTGCCGTGTACATAGTTATTCTACCGTATCCTTAGAACCCCAACCCATTAATTAATGTAACTATGTTTCATATACAAGGGCGGTTTATCTGATTGTTAAATTTGATTGTCTCTTTATTTTAGTGATAACTTGTGCCAGTATATGAGAACTCATCGGAGATCATTATCATTGTGGATATCAATTTGGATTTTGCAACATGTATAATATAATTATAATTCTGTGCCTTTCCACATTTGTGCCTTGGTGTTTGGTGGGTGAGGTAGCATTACGGTCATAGGGTTTCCGCGTGAACGGTGAAGATTAAAATTCTAGTCATATCCTGATAGAAGAAAGTGGACACTTTGGTCAGAAAATCTTGATGGGGGATTTGAAAATTATGTAGTAGTGTAATGTGTCGTGGGTAATTGTTGATGTGGCATTACTACTTGCAATGTGGTCCTCTCTAGTTTCTAGTTTCTACCGATGTTACGTGATAAAGCTTCCTTCCTAGAAAGCACCAAGGTCGAAGGTCCAATTATAGTTTTTCATTTAAATAAAAACACAACTTTTCAACCAGAAACACAAACGCTATTGTAGCACGTTGTGGACCTCATCATCTTCCATGTTCTGTCCTTTATGTCTATAAAGCTTTGGCCCTAAGGGTTGGTCATTTATTTTGATTACTAAAAGTAGGCTCCGGTGGGGACTCTGGCTGGCGAAACCCTTAAATCTTTCCTGCATTTGCATGCTAAAAGCGTTATACATAGGGACCATGAATTGAAATTAAGTTTGATTCAAGTTCAAAATGTGCATGTACATGTACTCGGTGCTAAACAGTGTGCTCGTGCTGTTTATCCGGTAAAATCCATGTAAAATTTCTCCCACTTTGACCAAAAGAGAACTAAATAATAGAAACTTATGAAGTTTCTAGCAATATCACACACTAAATGATGTTATGGAAGCCGGATGCTTCAGATGCTTCAATGAGTGCTGCTTTGATTTGATCTGGGTGGAGATCCTGACCTTCATTGCATTGCTGAAAAAAGTAGGGAAGTTAACCCTTTCACCCAAAAAACATGAAATAAACAAGAAGTTTAATGAATGTACGTACTAGAGAAGCAGAAATCATAGTAGCATTAATATAACTCTTGTGATGCATGAAATATAAACTGCCACTTATAACATCATCTATGCTAGATATAAAAAAAATTAGTCCCTAAAATTAACCACAGAAAAGAATATACTTTGAAATACAAAATACATATTAACAATGAACTAAGCTACACAAATACATGGTACTTGATTTTGGTAGCTGATTTGGGTGTGCAAATAGTATTTTTGTGATAACATATATATCTATTAAAAATCAGCCATCAATATAGAATACACATTGAAATAAAAAATACATATTAAAAATGAAATAAACTACTTAACTACATATGTATTTATAATTAATACATAGTGGCTGATTTTAGGGTACAAATAGCATTTTTATTGTATTGTATAAGGTACAATAATAATATGAACTTATATATCAAGTAATAATTTCGTGGGTATGGAACATAACATAGAGATTTAAAAGAGTGCATGTTAGCACGCATATATACCTCAGCTCGAAAAATGTCCATAGCAAAGCCATTGAAGAAACTGATAACAGCCTGCTGGATATCTAACCCAAGGTTGTCCAAAGTGGTGAGTGTTGAGAGCAACAGACCAGGCTTCTGATCACAAAACATATGGATATTTACTCCTCTTCCTTCACGCAACCCAACCTCAACCTTTACATAGTGAACACAAATAATTAATAAAAACAGAAATCACAAATAATTGCATGCCTACATTGCATTGTGTTAATGATAGTCTATATGCATATAGAAACTCTTAACTAATATACTTATCCGAATTTAAAATCATCTCCTATAATAACAACACTACTTATCTTTAGAGAATTTCTTTCTTTTTCCCTCTTTAGTAATGAACCTGATCTTGAATTAGAAGGAATTTTAGGTCCACTATCTAATATTGTATGAACACTTCAACAAATCATATTTGAAATTTTTTTGGTGAAGAGTGATGTTTGGTGAAGGTTAAAAAACGGAGTGTGCAAGCAGAAGTGCAAAATTTACACCATTGACAATGAAGGAATATTAAAATCTTTAACTAAAAACAACATAATGTAACAAAATTATAAAATTTGATAATCATTCTATCTTAACCAAATTTTTAATGAGATAAAAAGTAGTAATTAGTGATGTTACTTCACCTTAGCAAAATTCCTTTTAAAGAAATCCTAAATGGTAATCACTCAACTCAAATCAAATCTCTGACATAGAAATACAAAGTGATAATTTGTGATACTCCATTCAAAATACCAACTTAAATGATATAAACACTTAATTTAAAATGCAAAAAAAGATACTAAAAATAAAAAATCAGTCTTCTTTGACTAAAAGAATGACTAATGACTTAATACACAAAATAAATATAAAGACACAACATATATAAAAAAAACCCTTACATTTTAACTTTCATTGCATCATCATAAAACTAAGTTAACCAAACCATTTATTTATATTGTTTTTGTGGAGGCAACAAGACACCACTAACTATGAGACTCTTGGTCTTGTATACAAGTTGGATAATATAAATTGTATATATATCGTTGACCATGAGTAATAGTCAAACCTTTTATGCATATCACAGTATGACATGTGTAACTAGATCTCACAGTGAAGAATGAAGAATATAGTTAATTTTGAAAAAAAGTGTACATTACACATGATGTCTTTAATTTTTTATTTTTTTAAGTGTAAAGAGTATATATAATCTTCACTCTTCACCTAACTTTCCGCTTCATCTTAGAATTGCTCATCTTAATTACATCTAAATTTAGCAACATAAAATACATGAAAAGTTGTCCAATTCACTCTTTTCCTAAACAAATGTCTGTAGTAGTGAGTCTCATATCAAGAAAAAGAATCATGTGAACATATAACTTCCAGATAGACATGGTGTTGCTCATTGTTCGTATATCTACAATGGGTTTACGTACTAAATTAAATGTTGGAAATATACTTCATTCACAATGTGAGAGTGCAGTTATGAAATAAAAATGAGAAATAAAGACAATGAAGAAGAAGAACAATAATAGTTAATGTTACCCTGGCAGGCTGGTCATTGGGAGTTGGCAATGAAGAAGTGGGGCAAGAAGCAGTTTCCTTCATCATCATGCGGCTGGGAAGAGAAGCAGCTGCTGGCGGTAGAGTAGCAGTATTATTATTAGTTGGTGTCAAAGGATGATGCAAGCTTGAAGCAGGTGCCGTTGGAGGCATTGATTGCAATTCGTTATGAAGGTCATTAATCTTTTGCAGAAGTTCTTTCATATATTCAATTGCATCCCCAAGTATTGAAGCCCTGTCCATCTTTCATAACCACATATATAATATTAGCTTAATCAAAAATTAATCACTATGCGACTCATCATCTGAACCATATAAATTTATGCGTTTTTGAATGCTTTAAGCTAAGACCTGTAAAGTAAATTAAGTTCATGCAGTTCACATTATTTGAGTGAAAGAAGAAGAATGAACAAATTAAAACAGTGGCTATTAAGAACACGTTGCTTACTTTGCTGATATTAGGAACAACGGATCTGAGCATGTAGAGTCTGTCATTGAGCTTCTTCCTTCTGCGGCGTTCAGCCATCAAGTTCTTAGCAGGCATCCCTGTCTTCTTCTTGTTATTATTCCCTTTCTGCAAATTGAGATTATTGTTACTGTTTTTGTTGTTGTTTTCACCAATAATATTCTTGTTTTTACTACTACTCTCTGATTCCATCTTCATATCCTCAACCATGTCATGATCAGAATAATCATCATAGCTGTTTAACAAACTTCCATCTCCAGTATCTTCCATCTCCAGCTTCCTTTTCTCTTCTTCATTATTATTGTTGGTTGTGCACCTGATGATGGAGGTAATGATTCAAGAGGTCTCATGAGTATGTTGGAGTACTTGTTGTTCATCATCCATGATGATGAACTTGCAGCAACCGCACTACTACCAGTATTATTCTCAATGTTATTGTGAAAACCCTCAAAGAGGGCAAACTTATTGGGCGGTTTATCTTCTTCTTCATGTTCTTGTGGGATTACACAGCTCATGGTTGCTGATAAGCTATTATTATTGGGGTCTGATGATGAGTTGTTCAAACTTGTTGGAAAGCCTAAACCCCCCAAGAGAGTAGCATCTGCGTTTGATGGAGAGGTAGCGAAAGCTTGAGGTTCAAGAAACCCCATCACCTGTTGGCAACTATTATTATTTCCACCATTTTGATCAAACAAAGGGTTATTGGTGGTGTTGCTAGGGATCATCATGCCACTTAGAAGAGAAGAAAACATGGGTTTTGGAGTGGCCTGATGAGGGTAGTGAAGGTTGGTGATGAACGACATGGATGAAGGGAAAGAAGAGGGATGGAAGAAAGAGTTGCTGTTGTTGTTATCTTGGTGAAAGAAGTTCATGTCCCTTGTATCTGAATCTGAATCCGGAGGTTGATTTTGGATAGTAGTAACAGTGTTGTTGTTGTTGTTGTTGTTGTTTGGCATGTACCAATCTTCATTGACTACCTGAGGAGGAGGCATGATAGGAATAGGGACAAGTTGATAGGTGTTGTTGGCATCAGAGAGCTCTCTTTCTTCCATGAGACAAGTGCTGTTTGTGCTGGACATGCTTGTTGCTTCTTGTTGTAGTAACGGAAGTTGGGGGAAAAAAAACAAAGTAGACAAGTTAAAGGTGTAAAGGGATTTGCTTTTACTGAAGGTGTCTCAAGGCCTTGGCTCTTTTCCGGGGAAACAACGCAAAACCAGCTTCAACAACCACCCAATACCGCGTAACGTATTGTAACGCTATATCGTCACTTCCTTACCGCCACATCAATCAACCAGCATGTTCCGTTCTTGGACTTCCAGATATATATCACTAATTAATTATTCAATCAATAACACCACAGGGTTTAAACATGCTACTTATTGCTTGCATCACTCCCACTTCTCTACTTATATATCTGTAAATACTACCAGCGTGTAAGTCAGTACAGATTAATGTTCGTTCGTTTATAATTTAATGGGTTATTTACAAGGACACCAAAATCAACTACTAGCTATCAGTAAAAACTAAAAAATATATGTTAGAATATAAATACATATTAAAAATAAATTAAATTACACGTGTATTTATGTATAAATATATTGGTGGTTAATTTTAGTAACTAATTTTAATATACAAATAACATTTTTTTAATTAAATATATATGAATTAAAAATAGAGTTTAATTTAAAAAAATAATAGTGTAGAATATTTTATAATAGTGTAATCATATTATTTTTTTAATAATCATTCACATAATTAATATAAAAATTAATTATTTTTATTCATGTAAATTATATAATTA
>NC_029774.3:108806017-108809167 GCF_000817695.3 Arachis duranensis | reverse complement strand
ATATGCTATGTATATATAATATGAATTTAATTTTAATATATTAATAATATAAAATTATATGTATTTATGTAATAATTAATTTTTATATTAACTAGTGAATGATCTTTTAAAATTAAACTCTATTAATATAAGAGAAGTTTAGATTTTCTCTGATGAGGACTTAAACATACAATGCTGTTTTGTCATGGGATTGCATTAAAAGAAGTAGTACCTTATTAGGGTTTTGAAAGTCAAGTCTGATATGAGATAGAGGAAGATGGTAGAAAAACAAGAAAAAGAGGGCATGGTTAAATAAAGGGAGAAATTATGAGAATCAATAAAAATGATGGATATGGATATAGCAGTTTGAATAATCTCGAGCATCTCGTGAATCCCCTTTCTTTGTCAACAACAGTTACTGCCCAATCTTGAAACCAATTTTACACCTCTCTCCCCACCGCACCACAACGCTCATCTGTTTTCCCTACTTCTCCAACTTATATATTTATTTAATTATTTTTAAAATATTTATTAAAATTTCATACGGTTATAATTTTAAATTTCTAACTCATGAATTATTTACTAATGAGTACTGATAAAAGCTAGCTTCAAATTACACTGTAATTTTTTATATATAAAAATATACTGATCGATCTAATAAGTATCTTTACCAAAAACCATTCAAAATCATAGCCGAATTTCCAAAACCGTTGAGGCCCGCTGAATGTATATGAATTCTGTAAAAATGTTTTGAAATGATCATAAGATATATGCCCAATATGCTTGGAAAAACAAAGGGGGACAAGATCTTAATTAAGTTGCATGCAGCTGTGCTGTGAGTATATATTATATATGGTGTATTAATGTTTGTCCACTAAGCTCGTGAGCATGTTGCAGAACGTACGTTTAATTTGCCTGTGTCTGATGGTGTGGGGCATATGCCGTATACCAATACCAAGTTATTTAAATCAACATCATTTCATCAATGTGCTGAAAGTGATGCATCTCATCATCCCGCGAAATCAATGACAGCAGTAGTAGGTTTTTCTAGTTTAACTATAACTAAAGTTACTTCACATTTTTAAAAATAAAAAAATTTAATGACTTACGGTTATACGGTTATTTAAGGAGTAGATTTTTGCGGTGAAAAACGCCACCATCAAGGAAACTTTGGCTGTTTACACCCCCAATACATATTATAATTTTCAAAATATTTCTCATTATTATTTTTCTTTTCATGATATTGAAATAACATTTATTATTATTTTTTTGGGGGCAACTTATTTCTAATTTCGTTCACTATGAAAGTATAATTTTAGAGAATAGCACTTCTTTTTTTTTGTGTGAAAAATAAATAGCATTTAAAGTACTGGTTTTTAAAAATAAGGCCCATAACTTTTTTCATGGTCTTGAATAAGGCCCACAACTTAAAGTACTGGGTTGGGTAACCCAGTTTCTTTTTGGACAATACTTTACCCACTTTTAAGTTTTGCTACAATTTAAGGGGCGTTTCAGAGCGGCGATCCTTGAGAAAAGCCCAATATATGAAAGCCCATAGCTTTCATTTGAATGCAAGCCCTTGACATTGATTTGAGGATTGAGGCAACGGCTTGCAATTTGTAGGAAGATGCTCCATTTATGATTGTTATCATTTCTTGTTGCAACGAACAAATTCGAAGCTCCTTCTTCCATTACTTAATAATTTTGGATCAAGCAAGGGTGCAATTGGGTCAAGTCCGAATAGGTCTCTCTGACAGCATTTCCTCCGCACGAAGGTCAGCCACAGAGGAAATCTAGTTATGAACGAATTTGAGTAATTTCATTATGCACGAAACAATAGATTATCTTTCTTGCAAGAAACATTTATTGAACTCAATTTCAAAGAAATAACATTTTTGAACAACAACTACGCTTTACCCATGAATGGCTAAGAAGGGGATAAAATGAGTTGCCAATTGCAAACTGGTCATCAGAATTCACATCCCAACAAAAAGAGCCTCATGCATTTCGTTTCTTGCGTGTCAATTGCAAAGCACTAAAGTGAACCAATAAAAGGCAAACACGTGTTATCGAAGTATGGGGAGAGTTTGATATAATAAGAGAGGGTGCAGGGAAGGGTAGGTAGAGGTGAGGGGCAAACGACATATATAAGGCTGGCGTAGCTCTATTGTTGTCGACGACCGCATTTTATCTGTTACCTTTTTCCTCCCTCCTCGCCCCACCATACAAACCGAACTTAAACCCAAACCCTCTATTTATCTTTCTATCTGAATTTATTTTACAATCCTTTAATTTTTTCCATTTATATTTCTCAATCTTTTCTGGGTCGAAGTTGGATTTGTGTGGCGAGGGCTTCTGGTGAGTTCATTGCGCTTTTTGCGTTTCTTGTTCGGTGTGGTAGTTCAATAGCTGCTTCGATTAGGTTTTGCAGCTAAGGTTGTGTTGAGTACATGGATTGTTGCATTTTCCCTTCCGTTTGCTTGTTTGGGTTTTACTATGTATTTTCTGGTTTTGCGCACCAGGTGTTTGTTTAAATGTTTTAATGTGCCTTTGTTGTTGGGCTGACCTCTCTCTCTCTCTCTCTCTCTCTCTCTCTCTCTCTCATGCCTTTAGCTCTATTATTTTATGAAGTTTGTCACTGTCAAGTTTCCAAAGCTTCAAGTTCCTTGTTATTTGTTATAATTATTATTGGTTCGTTTTGGTTCTTGGTGTTGATTTGTTATTGTTAGTCCACGTTCGATACTCTGTTGGAACCTCCGTGGGCATCATGTCAAGTTCGGTTTTCTTGCTGGAGTGGTGGCTGTACTTTGTTTTTTGATGGATTGAATGATTTACTTTAGCTTAAATTGGGAAGTTGTCGAGCAGAATGGAAAATGTTTTTGTTTTCAGCTTTCTCCATAGCTGTAATGTCTTCTTTTGGAATTGTACAATGATTGTGTAATGCGTCTGTTTAATCTCCTGGGTGCTATACATTGGAAGTTTTTCTTTGCTTGTGAGAGTGAGGGCTCACTAGTGAAAATGACGGAGCCCATGTACACCTTTTTCATCCCGCAATCATTGCAACGATTACACTTGGTAATCCTACCCCATTTAGTGAGAAAAGGCTTGGTTGTAGTTGTTGCTTGTACTTATGGTTTGCAGTTCCATTTTATAATTTTGGCTGGTTGATGT
>NC_029774.3:108771396-108805935 GCF_000817695.3 Arachis duranensis | reverse complement strand
CTAATATTATGGTTAATTGAAAAATGCAGCCAGCAGTTCAGAAATCATGCCGACGGTTTTGGCTCAGTCAATTAATTTACCTGGCCTAGTGGCTAGGCAAAGGCATAGTCAACTGAGGGGATTAGGAAAATTTAAAAGATCAGTGGTAATGATGTCTGCCTTACAAGTGCCTGGATCAAGGCTGATAGGTTTCTCAGGATTACGTACTCTTAATCCTTTGGATACTAAGTCGAGACATGTTCAAGATTTGCATTCAAAGGTGTTAACTGCTTCTTCTTCAAGGAGAGCAAGGGCTAGCAGATGCATACCTAAAGCCATGTTTGAGCGTTTCACGGAGAAAGCAATCAAAGTAATCATGCTGGCCCAGGAGGAGGCAAGACGACTTGGTCACAATTTTGTTGGAACAGAACAGATTCTATTGGGGCTAATTGGTGAAGGTACTGGAATTGCTGCTAAGGTTCTAAAGTCTATGGGGATTAACCTTAAAGATGCACGTGTAGAAGTTGAAAAGATAATTGGAAGGGGTAGTGGATTTGTTGCTGTTGAGATTCCATTCACTCCCCGTGCAAAACGTGTTCTGGAACTCTCACTGGATGAAGCTCGTCAGCTTGGTAAGTACTTTCTACCTTTATTTGCTATTTCATATATCTAATTAAGTAGTTTTCAGAAGATGTCCATTACAGAGAAATTGCTTACCGTCACCCATTTGTCTATTACTTAGCAGTTTTTGGAGTTTTTTTTTGGTTGTTGTTATTGACTTAATGTAGCCTAAAATGTGGTAGGAATGATTTGGTTAAATTGGGTCAAGATCATATTTTATAGACGAATGATTAAAAAAGGGTCATTTTTATCCCGAGATACAATTTTTATTCAAATAGGATATACATCATGAATGGATGAGTTTTATTTATTTTTTATTTGAAAAGTCAGTTAAGGTTTGATGAGTTTTGAATTGGATGAACAAAGTAAAGGAGCAGAGGATTGGATGAATTACCCTGATTAACATTGACTAACTTGCAGGTCACAATTATATTGGATCTGAACACTTGCTTCTTGGTCTCCTTCGTGAGGGTGAAGGCGTAGCAGCACGTGTTCTTGAAAACCTGGGTGCTGATCCAGCTAATATTCGCACTCAGGCTAGTATTATGGCTTTGTTTACTTCCTTTCTGCATATTTCCGATATATATGCATATTTTTATCTTAACTTCCTTTTCTTAATCTTATAATCTCTATGGGTTGGATGCAGGTTATCCGCATGGTTGGTGAGAGTGCTGACAGTGTTGGTGCTACTGTAGGCTCAGGTAGTAGCAGCAATAAGATGCCGACTTTGGAGGAGTATGGCACAAATTTGACTAAGTTAGCAGAGGAGGTAATTGGCTTTTCCTAGTCTTCTTCAATGAAGATTGTAGATTAGGTATCATTCTGTATTTATTTATCTTCTTCCTTCCAACCTCAGGGAAAATTGGATCCTGTTGTCGGAAGGCAGCAACAAATTGAACGTGTCACTCAAATTTTAGGTCGTCGTACCAAAAACAACCCTTGCCTTATTGGAGAACCTGGTGTTGGGAAGACAGCTATTGCTGAAGGTCTTGCCCAACGTATTGCAAATGGGGATGTTCCTGAAACCATAGAGGGAAAGAAGGTAAGCAGGATTATTCTCTCTGTAGAATGTAAATGGTGATCCGTTTTATAATTGATATTGATCGTATGTTATACTCTCACTTGTGCTAGTTACCCATATATGCCTTTTCATTTCTACGCTATTGAGCAGCCCTCTGTTCTGCATGATTTAGGTTATAACCCTTGATATGGGACTGCTTGTAGCTGGAACTAAATATCGTGGAGAATTTGAAGAGAGGCTGAAGAAACTAATGGAGGAAATCAAACAGAGTGATGAGATAATACTATTTATTGATGAAGTCCACACTCTGATTGGAGCAGGAGCAGCTGAAGGGGCGATTGATGCTGCAAACATATTAAAACCAGCTCTTGCTAGAGGGGAATTGCAGGTAGTCATTTTCCTTAACAAGTTGAAAAAGGAGGCTACTTGGTTGTCTGACCTTGACAATAATTTGTTTTTGCATCCTTTTGAACTAAATTATAAAAATACAACATGGGTACAAGAGTTGCTCTTTTATGTTCTGGTTATTCTATGTTTTGATCCAATTAAAGAAATGTCACTTAACTATGTATTTGGCTTGAAATTTATGTAGTGTATAGGAGCTACGACACTGGATGAATACAGGAAGCACATTGAAAAGGATCCAGCTTTGGAAAGACGATTCCAGCCAGTTAAAGTGCCAGAGCCAACTGTGGATGAAACCATACAAATATTGAGAGGACTTAGAGAGCGCTATGAAATTCACCACAAGCTCCGCTATACTGATGAAGCCCTTGTAGCTGCTGCACAGTTGTCACACCAATATATCAGGTTTGTCATAATTATTCTACACCTTCTCTGTGGAGTTGTCTTTTAATATAGTGCTGGATCAGACCTTTTTTTTCATGTTTAAATTTCAACCATTCTACTAAACTTGATGTAGAATCATTTAATCGTCTGAAATTGAGCATAAATTCTCCTCTTTGAATTGTATTACTTCTATCTGTATTTATTTGGGAAGTCTAATATAGCTGTTTGATATCAGTAGATTAATCAAAATGCTGGTTCACTCACCCACACCCAAACCTATACTGCTTTTTGGGATATCATAAGTGTTTTCTAGCTTATAATTAATGCTGTCTCCTGTAGTGATCGATTTTTGCCTGATAAAGCAATAGATTTGCTTGATGAAGCTGGTTCTCGAGTCCGTCTTCAACATGCACAGGTAAATTGTTTGTCTTAACTAGAATTGCTATTTTAGTCCACTGTTATCCTAATTGGGCTTATGTACTTACAGTTACCTGAAGAAGCAAAGGAACTTGACAAGGAGGTCAGGCAGATTGTGAAGGAGAAAGAAGAAGCTGTACGCAACCAAGACTTTGAGAAGGTACTGCTTTACTTACTATCTCACTCATAAAGTTGTACAATAGAGATGGAGGGCATTTTTCTTTTATTTGTCTCTGTTTCTAGTTTTGTTTAGTTTAACAGAAAGTATGTTGGTTTTTTCACATCAATTAATTGACTAATGAAGCATGCATTTCTTTATAGGCTGGAGAGCTACGAGATAGAGAAATGGATCTCAAGGCACAGATCTCAGCTCTTGTTGAGAAAGGCAAGGAGATGAGCAAGGCAGAGAGTGAGGCAGGAGATGCAGGTCCAGTTGTGACTGAAGTTGACATACAACACATTGTCTCTTCTTGGACAGGTATTCCTGTCGAGAAAGTATCAACAGATGAATCCGATCGTCTTCTCAAGATGGAAGAGACATTACACAAGCGAGTCATTGGTCAGGATGAAGCAGTAAAAGCCATTAGTCGTGCTATCCGTCGAGCCCGGGTTGGATTGAAGAACCCTAATCGTCCAATTGCCAGCTTCATCTTTTCTGGGCCAACTGGTGTGGGAAAGTCTGAGTTGGCGAAAGCACTGGCTGCATACTACTTTGGTTCTGAAGAAGCCATGATTCGGCTTGATATGAGTGAATTTATGGAAAGACACACGGTGTCAAAACTCATTGGTTCCCCTCCTGGATATGTTGGTTATACTGAGGGTGGTCAACTGACCGAGGCAGTTCGGCGTCGTCCCTACACAGTTGTACTTTTCGATGAGATTGAGAAAGCCCATCCTGATGTGTTCAATATGATGCTTCAGATCCTGGAAGATGGAAGGCTAACAGACAGCAAGGGAAGAACTGTGGACTTCAAGAACACACTTCTTATAATGACATCAAATGTTGGAAGTAGTGTGATTGAGAAGGGAGGCCGCAAAATAGGATTTGACCTCGAATACGATGAGAAGGACAGCAGCTATAACCGAATCAAGAGCTTGGTGACCGAGGAGCTGAAGCAATACTTTAGACCAGAATTTTTGAACAGGCTGGATGAAATGATCGTTTTCAGGCAACTCACGAAACTTGAGGTGAAGGAGATAGCTGACATAATGCTGAAGGAGGTGTTTGAGAGGCTGAAAGCTAAAGATATTGATCTTTCGGTGACAGAGAGGTTCAGAGAGAGAGTGGTTGAGGAGGGCTATAATCCTAGTTATGGGGCTAGGCCTCTAAGAAGAGCGATAATGCGACTTTTGGAGGACAGCATGGCAGAGAAGATGCTTGCTAGAGAGATCAAAGAGGGAGACTCTGTTATTGTGGATGCTGATTCTGATGGCAATGTGATCGTGCTCAATGGTAGCAGTGGTACCCCGGATTCACTACCCGAGCCTCTTCCTGTGTAACGTTAATGCCTTTGTCTAAGATGTTTTGTGTTTGTTTCATTTTGAACATAGTCAGTCTTAGTTTTGTTTAGTTGTCAACAATGAACCTACAGCTGTTCATTTCAACACTGGTAGTCCGAGGGCGTGTTTTGCCCTTCACCAAGAAAGAAAATAGAACAGGGACCAATACCATGACAATGAGAACTTGCGCCGTACCTCGGATATTGTGCATCAATGTACAATTTTAGTGGAAGCGGGATGTCTTTACTCTTCCAATCATAAGCACGATATTCACTTATTCATGATTACGGTGAACTACAAAATACAAATTACTGGTTTTTTTTCTTAATTATTTCAAGTTAGTAGCCCAAGAATTAAAAAGAATAGTTACATTGTTAAACTATAATTATGATATTTAATTTAATTAGGGTAAGTCATATATAGTAAAATAAAATAAAAAACTAATCGAAACACGATAAATAACACTTGACGAAAAAAGAGATTAAGAATATCATGTTTATTATAACTGAAGTGTATCAGTATTCAGTAATAGTCCTTCCAAAAAAAGAAAAGAAAGAAAAGTGATAAAAAAAAAGTGCATTATAATTCAGAAGTCATTGCCCAGTTTGACCGATCACCGTCACATGCCATCTCTAATTGTATGATAACTGATTACCGAGAGGTCTCAAAGCAGTATGCTCTTTGGGTATTCGAACCTTTTTCAAAGTAAACTGCACGCTCTCAATTTGAAAGTGATATTCCCCTCTCACATAAACAGAAATCTGCTTGTATTTATCAGTAAATTATGTATCAATAATGAAATATTTTAGTTACAGTATCTTATTAGTAAATTTGATGATTATTTTTATCTATCACTATCATATTTATCGGTGAGACAACTATGCAAATGTTGAGAAAATATCATCTTAGAAGAACATTCACCTATAATAACCCCCACACGTTGCAACCTTTAACCCTTTAGGTTTTACAGGAGAGAAGCTAGAAGAAATGGACAGAAGAAAAACTATACTTCAGGCGTAGCTGCTCAAGTAAAATATTTACCCTCATTAGTTCCTATACTTACTATCTGTTGCTAGAGTAAAGTAAGTTGGATTTACAGTATCTTGTATTCACTCATCTGTTGAATGAGAGGACCTTTGTGTCGGGCTGACACTTCCGCCACGGCTAATCTTCAAAGCTGTCAATGCCTTTTGGATCTCCATTGACATGGCACTATCTACACTCCCAGATGATAGCTTCTTATGGGCTTTCTGCAGATGCAGTTTCAGTGAGCCACTGCTTAGTCCTGCATTCTTCCCACATATGGGGCAAACTTTCATGCTCGGTTTCCGCTGCTGCCACTCCATTGACACCTTCCCGTGCAGTTTCTGATCTAGTTTCAGTAAGATCTTTGCGAAACCATCATTAGGGTGTGCCCGACGATGAACTCGTTTCAGAGCATTCCATGCTTCTAATAAAGTTAAGTTCCTGCAACATATCAGAGAAGATATACTACTTATAATGGCCACATGCTGAATCATATTAGTTACTTCATTGTATCAAACCATGAAGAATTGATGGCTGTTCAAATAAATAGCTCATGAAGAATTGATAGCAACTAAGATTCAAATATTTAAATACGATTCTCTCCTATTATTTTACCAAGGATTCTATATTTACCATTACTTACTTCCTGAGCATTAAGTAAGCAAGGACCACTGTCACACTTCTGCTTTTCCCTTCAAAGCAATGAACTAAAACTTTCTGACCATTTTGTTCAACATGATCTATAAAATCACATGATTCTTCAAATATGCTGCTGATGTTACAATCTTCATTGTCATACACCTGTCCAAATAGGAGGGCGAACAGAACCTATATCAAGACATTTTCCTGAAGGGAACCTAATATTAGAATTAAAAGTAAAAGTTGAACAAAAAAGAATAGTTCAGAAATTAAGTGGGAGGAGTTCAACTAGTTCAAATAAAGTAGATCTTTAAAAATAAGATAGAATAGTTGAGTGTAGAATAATTGAGTGCATTAGTTAGAATCTGGAATATGACTTGCTTACAGAGAAATTCTTGTACTCAAATAGATCAGGAAACTGAGTATCTGATTGTCCAATTTCATTGGTACACAAGCATATAATATGTGTGATTCCCAAGTATTGCAATGTATAAACAGATCTTGCAGCTAGTGCTCCACCAATGAACACAGTGCTTGTAACGGCAGATGGTTTCTCTGTACTTGCAGCGTCAGATATCAATGCAATTCTTTCAAGAATATGCTCAAGTCTGACCTGAAAGTTAAAATGGTAATGTATTCATATTTCATAAATATGAATCCTTAATCAGTGACAATGAAGATACCTTAAGTTCATATGCATCAACAATGATGTTATTATCACTACCCTCAAAAAATCCTGTATAGAAGTTGTTTTCCTGGCATAGTTTGATAGCATCACTTTTAAGCATTTCATTCCACTGCTCCAATTCTTTATTAGATTCAGCATCGACCTGGAAATCATAATATATTTAATTTGAGAACTCATAGCATCTCCAAAACCAAAATAGCCAAAACAAATCCACAAAATCTATGCTCTCACTTCTGAAAGCAGCAAAACGATATTTTAGTCATAATCATATGCAATGTCCACAACATCCAGTTTTTTGTAGATAGACATGAGATAAAAGTCTTCTTTTGCAAAAGATAACAACTGAATCATTATTTCTGATCCATAAAATCAAAGGGGAAAAATGTATCAAATTTTCATTGGCAGCTCCAAAACGATGCAACCAGTAAACAATATTATGCTACCTATGAGACAACCTTTGCAAATTTGTGAAAGTCACGAATCTTAGTTGTTAAGCGGAGACTGCGAAGTGGCTCCCCATTTCCTCTATAGAACTTTCCATACCGACTTTCTTTTGATGTTGAAGCAGAGTCACAACTATCTCTATTTCCCCAAGATGATGCCCTTGAAGCATATCTCTGAGATTCTGAATCAGTAAAATCTTGATGGTTATCATTAGAAAACCTCTCCCTACTGGTTGGAGAGTAACAATTACTACCAGTAGCCACTGAAGGTGACTCAGGTACCACTGAATCCTCTTTGTCACCTTCCCCCAAAGATATTTTGCTTATAATGTTCATAAATGATCGAAACAAGATATCTAGTCTTTGGTGAAGTGTTAGTAGGAATATATGGAAACCCTGCAAATCTCTAAGAGAAGACCGAAATCCGGTACGAAATGCATGAACTACTGGTGTCATGTCACTTGCATGTGTATCATGTGTATCAAGTGTATCCATGTCTTCTGGTGGAGGACATCCTAATTTCCCTCCAGTTATATCATATAAAAGGTTTGAGGCAAACTCAGAACTATGCAATAACAACTCAACCAACTTAGGATAATTAACCTGGTCATTTGCACGTTTTCCAGCAGGGGGCCGGCGAGGAACGCCAGAATCAATGGCTACAATGTTAAAATCGGGAGATTCCTTTTGCCTCTCCAGGCTCATGTCAACGGATCTCGGAGACTCTAAAATATCAGACAGATCAGAAGCTTGTGATATCAAGTCAGGCTTATGAGAAATGAGTCTGCTGTCAACTGAAGTTGACCTTCTTTCTTTTTGAAGAGCCCTAATCGCTTTTGGTCTATATCGATTTATTGCAGAATCAAAGGCTGCTTCTATTGCATCTGTATTTGTAGAGATCTTCTTTTCAGCCAACAACAAATTTGCAGAATTCCCACGCCACCTAAGTTCACGACAAGGGAGCCTATCTTCATTTCTGATGACTAGGTCCAACATCAGCACCCTGCCAAGAGCTGCTGATGTACTTTCTGCAAATTCTTCGGACTCAAATGCACTAGAGTTCTCAAGCAAAGGTGATCCATGTACATAACTGCAAGAAGATAGGAAATACTTAGAATAAGCTAGTTAATGACATCTTCATAGGAATATTAGTTACCTAATATCCTTATCCTTCTAAGCTTCTATAGATATCATTTATTACTTCATTTATTTTCCTACTCGATAGGGACAAGGTGAGTACTTGCACATCTATATCTCAATGGCACTAATGGCAGAGTACAAAAGAATAAATCAGCTATTTGTCAGACTTAGATTGCACCTCATAAAAAAGAGACATCTGCTAAGCTCAAGAGCTTCCAAAAGTTCAAAACAGGTCACTTCCCCAATTTCATCACCCTCATCAGATGATGCTTCTTTAGCCTTTTCTGCAGCTTCTTTTATTTGGTGCCATTCTGAACTGGTATTGTGAATGACTCTAGCCTGCATTTCCAAATGACAGAAGAGAGTGAATAGAGTAGGAACACAATCCGATAGCCTAAGCTTGCCAATATGGTGTTTGTGTTATAAAACTAAGCAAACAACCTGTGGCGTTTGGACTCCTAAACACCTGGCAAATTCATAGCCAAGGCGTTCAGACTGTGTTGCCATTCTTGATGATGATATCTTTATAACAGCTGCTGCTTCTTTTGAAACAGCATCATCATTCCCAGCGCAGTTGAAAAAGGCAAAGAACACAACCCCTCCAGAATTTACAGTTACCTATGAGTGCACATGAGATAAAAATAGTTTTAACCAAAAAAGTATGCATATACACTTCTCTCTGATTTGATACTACAAACAAATAAACTAGTATATGAATTAATGGGATAGGTGCATATGCTATGCACAGAAGTACTTAGTGACAATCAATTGGGCAGAAGCTAAACCAGCAAGAAATTATAGTTTTTTCTAACTTCTGAGTTTTGAAGCTAACAATTATTGACAAGCTCAGCCTTGAAAGATATTATCCCTGTTTGCATATTCACATCTCAATACTTAAAGACCTTCCATTAAACACAGCAAGTAGCGCGTTGGTGAGTGTACATATTATATTATGATTTATGAGTATATAAATCCAAACCTCAAGAGCTTTGTTCATTTCATCCTCAATAAGTTCATTGCTACTGCTGTGTTCAATGTGGTGAAGCGAAATGAGCTTATCCCAAGAAAATGAACTCGATTCAATGTCCAACATGGAAGCTTTCCCAAGCCTATCCCACAAACTAATTTCTGTTTGCTCGGGGGCTGTATCACATTTTGCACCCTGAATTGATTCGCCAATGCTGAACAACAACCATGATGAAGATTAGCAACAGATACACAGGGTCCGCACTTCAAAGCATATCAAAACCAAAGTAATGGAATCCAGTGAGCTGAGCACAGATACTAGTAGATTTTAGGATTAAAGAATGAATAAATAATCAAACATAGTGACATTGTTGAAATTTTCAGAGGCAATGATTGCAAATAAAAATGAAAGAGAATGGTGAGTGGTGGAAGCAACAACTGACGTCGGAGTAGAAGGCATGGTGGTGGCAGAACGGCAGCGACGGTGGGGGAATCCAGAGGAATTGGAATTGGAATTGGCAGTGCGTTTACGAACCAATTGGAGCCATTGCGTGAACCTAAACGCAGGCCCTGCGGTGAAATCTCCCAACATATACAAAACCTACATTCCCCTAACAATGTCAGATACTTTCAAACAACTTTCATAATGCCATGAGAGACAATGAAGCAGAATGGGAATTGCGGAATTTTCATACCCGGGAAGTATCGGTGAGAGGCAATGGGACCTCAATTTCAGGCTCGGAATCGTCGTTTTGGGGTTCCGATTGGTTCTCTTGGCCTTTGTCCTGCAGAGTACACTCCCACATGTAAATGTGAGAGAAAAGAAAAAGAGAGTAACTTTACATCACAGATAGGTTCAGGCTATGAACTTATGATGATGGTGATGGCACGCATTGGATTACAATTCTACGAGGCTGTAAAGATCATCATCACATTCGCAACACAATTCAATATTCATGTCATGCACATAATGATCTAAATACAGATGTCATCATGATGGTTGATTAATGGGAGTTTGGGGTGTGATTTGCTATTTTTCTTTTATTATTATTATATTATAATGTTTTTAATATATGACTATATATATGTAGGTGATAGAGGGTGTTAAGTTGTTAACCTGGGGTTGTGGAGGTATGGTGGTGATGATTGCATTCTCCTGCTTTTGCTCTTTTCCCATACTTTAAGACTATAGTCTTGTCTATAAATATGGAGTTAAAAACGCGTGTGGTGTTCCGTTTTCGTGAGAAAGGGGAAGTGAAGTCAAATAATGATGATACCCACTGCATTTATACACAGCAAGATTTCAACATTGGAAACACTCAACAGATCAGTAGCTATGTCTACTGAATATTGATATTGCATGTAGTATGGTATTGGCAGAATTGGGTAGTTTTATGAGCTTTCAGTTGAGGGAGTGGTGGTGGTTGTGGGTCCGTGTAGGGTGGAAATGGCCTTGGAGATGGAACAACATTTAACTATTTAAGGCTTCAGCCAAACCGTGACTCCTATGACGGTGGTGATATGCCTTCAGAATCATTTATGTTCGGTTGATGGGCGGTTTGGGTGGTAAGTTGACTGGATGCTCGGGTGATGGGCGGTTTGGGTGGTAATTTGACTGGAGCAAGTGTAAAATGGGGATCTAGACCTGGGTGCAAGCTTCTCGACGAGGATAACCGTCTAAGTCATCGATGGGTCGACGAATGGGGCCAATTGTAATTGGGCCCATTTTTGCCTGGAAGCTTTTGCTAGCTGGCCAGATCTCCCCAACAGGGCATGGGGTGGTGCGCGGGTCACCTGTAGGTTTGGATCAAGTGACCCGGCGGGTCGACGGTCCACAGTCGGACCAGGACCCTTGTTGGGCTGGGGCGAAACAGTGTCCCAATGTACAAACCGTGAAGCTAGAAGCTCGTGGTTGGTGCGTTCGAGTTACTCGTGCCCACTCGGGTCGAGTCCTGATCAGTCCGGAACCCATTGACGAGGTCCATGGCTCCAATGCACGTGAGTTGTCCCCAACCGTTGCTTGGGGCAGCGCTTCAGTTTCTGTAGCATTAAATGCTCTTTATGATTGTTTTGAAAGCAGGGAGAAAAGTCAATTTTACCCCTGTCTTTCCGCGCTCCCTCTGACGGTTACCATTTTCCACCCTTTGCCTTCGCAACCTCTTCACTTCTTTCACACACTCTCTTCACCTTTCTTCACTTTCTCACTACTGTGCATCCGAAATTCTGCGCCTTGCTTGCTGCGAATCCCATCACACTTGTGCTTACTTCATTCCTTCTTCATTTACTAGTAAGCATTTTTTTTGTTGTTGATTATCATGCTTGCTTTTTGCTACCACTGTTGCTGCATGCATTTTGCAATTTTTCTGGTGCGTTTTGTTTCCTTTTGACTTTCTCGTGACTTTTCTCTGCCTGGGCTAGACTTGCCATTGTTAGGTAGTTCTTAGGAGGGTACCATAGGTGCCTTCTTCTTGGATTTAGTCCTTAGACTGATACGAAATAGTGTAAGATAGTAATGTAGCAACACATAATCTTTATTTTTTCCTTTCTTCCGGGTTTTTGATCTCCCGAGTTAACTTAAGTGGTGCCCTTACTGTAGGTATGATGCAGCGACCGAACCCGAACTTGGTAGATCAGTATGCTTGGGTTACCTCTGATATAAAGGATACGGCTTTCTGAATAACCCAAGAGGAACTTGAAGAGTTTCACAATTCTAGGGGCTTTATATGAACTTGAAGCGAACTACAACGTTTTCGTCCCGGGGGACCGGGAGTGCATATGCCAAATAAATATGTTGTCTCCTCTAGTGGCCGACTGGTTGATGTGACGTGGCCCGTCATAACTCCACCTGAACAGCTGGGCAGCCATCTGTTGCTTCAAGATAGTGTGCGAGTACTTGGAGCTCCCGGCTTCTTTTAACTTGTTCCTTTACCTCTTTCTGCTCACCAACCCTACCCGAGAGGGCAAACACAAAAAGGGCTATATGTCCTTTTGAGTAGTGCAAAACTGCCGAATCTTTGGACTCTTCGAAGATTCTTTTCATGGGTTCAAGAGTACTTACTTCAAGATTAGGCCGGCTCAGGGTCATCACCGTTTCTGGCTTACTCTGGAGGGTGAGAGGCGAATCTCCACTTATTGGAGTTTCGGTGCTGGCTCTGAAAACCTAATAAAAGTGTCCTACAAGTGGCTGAGTCCGGAAGACGGTCAGATTGCAGACATCTTGTTAGCGATCTTAGGCACCAAGAATCTTAACCCCCACCTATTGATAGGCGATCGGGAATCCGGTCGTGAGTGTGTAGGTAAAGCTTGAACTTATTCGTCGTTCTATTCTCACGATTAGCTTGTTTGCTTTGCTTGCTTCAAAACTTTCTTGTTTTCCTGACTTCCTAATTTATTTTTAATTTTTGTAGTTGCCATGGTTGGCGGGAATACCTCGATGGCTTGTTTGATGACACACCTCTTCCCTGATAACGATAGCGATGATGACAGCTCGGCGAACCCTTCGGCCGAGCACGGACCTCAGGTCGTTGGCAAGGGAAGTGCTCAGCCTGAAGCTCAACCTTCTCCCGAGTTGCTTGTTGAGGAGATCCTTGTCACTAATGAAGGGGGACGAGATAAAGAGGCTCAGGGCAAGGGTGATCCCGATCTAATCCTTACTACCAACCCTAAAAAGAGGAAAACCCTTGAGTTCGGAAAGACTCTTACTGTGATAGAGAGGAGTTCTTCCAGGAAGAGGACCTGGCTGCCCAAGCGAGGTGGATATATCGCAGCCTCCTCCGGGCTTCCGCCATTGCTAAGAAGGTGGAACCCATCCTAGCGCAGGGACAAGATTGGGAGGGGAACGTCCGGACTGCCCAAAAAGAAATCACTGACTTGAAAGCCCAAAAAGAGTCTCTGAGTACCTGGCTTGTCGAGGAAGAGAAGAAGGCTAAGGAGAGTGCTGATGAGATTAATCGCCTGGGGGAGTGCGACCTTGTACTCTCAAGTTCACTAAACACTGCTCAAGGTCGGGCCACCGTAGTTGAGGCAAAGGTGAAGGATCTAGAGGAAAAGCTTTCTGAGGCCGTGAAGACGGCTGAGGCTGCTAAATGAGATGCCTTGGCTTTGAAGAAAAAGAATAAGGAAATTGTCAAGGATGCTCGAGAAGTGGTTAAGGCTACTGAAGAGGGGATTAAGGCTCAAGTCTCCCTCCATGCTCTCGACCTTGATACCTCTTTGATTGGGGCCTTTAAGATGGTTCAAGACGGAAAAATTGTGGACATCCCGAGAAAATGAGGCCTCTTTGTAAAAATGGAAATCTTGTACTTTCTATTTGCGTTTTGTTTTATTGGGCCGATGTGGTACCCCCGACTTATAACTTTGAAACAATTTCACTTTTATTGTCATTAAGTCGTTGTCGTGACTTTTGGTGCCATCAACTTTAGAACATTAATGGGCCGACGTGATGCCTTTTTTAAACTAACGTTTTCATTCATAGAATGTTTTGGCTGTTTTACTTGTTGCTTCTTTGCTTGGCTGTCAGGCCATAAACTGCTATACGTTGGATATCCGTTAATTGCAATCACCGTGGTCTCCGGGGTGATCAGTCCCGGGTTGTCGTTTTTATAAAACAATAATAAACCACAAGTATGACTAAGAATAACAAAAGTACAAACACGTGAAAGAAAACGAAACATCTAACAAAGGGGGTGGTAAAATGAAAGATAACAAGGGTGAAGAAAAAGGTCGTTAGGTTGGGACCTCATTCAAGAGTAGAACCTCTTCAAGTTCGTGACATTCCACGTTCTTGGGGCCTTGTTCCCATCCAACTGTTCTAGCTTATATGCACCTTTCCCAAGAACTTCTCTTACCTTTTACGGGCCTTCCTAGTTGGCTGCCAACTTGCCTTCTCCCGGAGTCGGCGGGCCAATGTCGTTACGCCATAACACTAGATCACCTTCCTCGAAGTTCTGTTTAGCACCTTGCGATTGTAATGCAAGGCTATCCTCTGTTTTAGTGTAGCTTCTGATAAGTGGGTCATCTCTCTTGTTTCATCAATAAAATCTTTTTCAATTGCTTCATTATCGCCTCCCGGGAATAGGCTTGGACTTAGTTCTCCGATTTTCATAGGAATGACCGCATCGACCTTGTAAGTAAGTCGGAAAGGCGTCTCCCCAATGGAAGATTGTGGCATTATCCTATAAGACCATAACACGAAAGCCAGTTCGTCTGCCCAAGAGCCCTTTCGCTGGTCAAGGCACTTTTTTAACCCATTAAGGATAACATTGTTTGCCGCCTAGGCTTGACTGTTATTCTGGGGGTGTTCCATCGAGGAAAACTTTTGCTTGATCCCCAATCCAGATAAGAACTCCCGGAACTTTTTATCAGAGAACTGCGTCCCATTGTCCAAGACCATGATCTTCGGGATTCCAAATCTGGAGATTACTTGTCTCCACGGAAACTTCCAATAATTTGTTGACGATATGCTGGCGAACGGCTCTGCTTCTACCCACTTCGTATAGTAATCAATGGTCACAATGAGGTACTTAAGCTACCCCGGGGCTACAGCCCCAGAAGGTCGACTCCCCACTAGGAGAAAGGTCGGGAGGCCAACATGGAACTTAGCTCTTCCACTGGGACCTTGTAGAAATTTGCATTCTCTTGGCATTTCTTGAACTTCTTTACGAAATCTCGGGCATCCGCCATCATAGAGGGCCAATAATACCCCGCCTTGACAAGTTCTCTGGCTGGTGCTTTCCCTCCAATGTGGTGACCACAACATCCCTCATGGACTTCATTTAGAACATAGTCCACCTAGTCGGGACGCAAGCACTTCAATAGAGGCTGATTAAGTCCTTGTTTGTATAGCTGCCCTTGTATTACTACATACTTGGTGGCTTCTCTCCTTATCATCTTGGCTTCTTTTTCCTCTCTGGGAAGTGTCCCATCTTCAAGGAAACATTGAATTAGATTGATCCATGAGGGGGGATTTGGGACTTGGGCCGTTCAAAGGGTCACCAATGGCTCATTCACTAGACCTTGGATTAGTGATCAATTTCTTGCGCTGGGTTTGGTGCTTGATAAACCGATATTTTACAGTTTATCTTGTGCTTAATTTAGTAGATTTTATCCATTATTCTCACACTTATTCATAGAAATTGCATGTTTTACATTTTCCTTCCTAATTTTGTACTTTGATTGAAAACATGCTTCCTTGGCCTTAAATTTGCTATTTTTAATCCTCCTTTATTACCATTCGATGTCGTGATATGTTTGCTGAGTGTTTTCAGGGTTTATAGGGCATGAATGACTTAGAGGATGGAAAGGAAGCATGTAAAAGTGGAAAGAATACAAGAAATTGAAGGAATTACAAAGCTGTCAAGCCTGAGCTATTCGTATTAAATCGATGATAACTTGAGCTACAGAGGTCTGAATGAGGCGGTTCCAGTTGTGTTGAAAAGCTAACATTCGGGGCTTCAAAATGATATAAAATTGTCATAGTTTCCTTGCTGTTAGGCAATGCGTACACATGGATATTGCGGCAGACAAGCGACGCGTACGCGTGGAGGAATCAATCATCCAACTTCTCATTCACATAATTTTAGGTTTTTGGTTTTTAGATTTATTTCTTCTCAAATTTTAGGTTCAATGTTCCTTTAATTTAGTCTTCTTCTAGTTTTATTTATTCTATTACTTTAGTTTATCTTCTTCTCTTATTAATTTCTCTTTTCCACCATTTTTATGTTTATGATCTCTTGTTACGTTTGGTTTCTTTTAATGATATTTATGTTCTCTATTTTTTTTGTTACCCTCTTTAATTGTTAGTCATTTATGTTTGCAATTGGTTGTTTTGATTTTATTTTCTCTTATTAATTCTCTATGTTTTTATTTTGCACCTTCCAATTGTTTGATAAAATGCTTGGTTGGATTCTAAATTAGCCTTTTATATTCTTGACTTGGATGGATTAATTGATGCTATAGAGTTATCAAATTCTCTTGTGAGAGGATGATTGAAAATAGCTGATTGGCTTAGACTTCACTAACTCTAGTATTTGATTAGGGCTTGTGAACCTAAGTTGATTTTGCTCAATTGATTTACCTTCATTGTAGAGGGTTAACTAAGTGAAAGCGAAATACAATTATCATCACAATTGAAGATGATAACGAGGATATGACTTTTAGTTCTCATACCTTGCTAAGAGCTTTTATAGTTGTTATTTTATCTCTTTTGCAATTTACTTTTCTTGTCTCTTAATGCAAAACCCCAAATATACAACTTATAACCAATAACAAGAACACTTCCCTGCAATTCCTTTGAGAGACGACTCGAGGTTTGAATACTTCGGTTATTATTTTTAGGGGTTTGTTACTTGTGACAACCAAATTTTTGTATGAAAGGATTATTGTTGGTTTAGAAACTATACTTGCAACGAGAATTTATTGTAAAACTCTTTACCACACAAAAATTCGATCATTAGTGCTCGCCAGCTTTGATAGGAAGTCAGCCCTAGCATTTCTCTCTCTGGGTACATGCTGGATCACCATTTCTTCAAAACCCTCACATAACCTTTTTGTTCTTTCCAAATATTTTTGTAACAAAGGATCTCTGGCTTGGTAGGTCCCGTTTACTTGAGACGTCACGACCTGTGAGTCACTATTGACCTCGAGTTTTGCTGCTCCGACCTCTTTGGCTAAGATTTAGCCGCCTATTAGGGACTTATACTCCGCTTGGTTGTTCGAGACTAGAAACTCAAATTTGATTGAGATCTCATAAGTCACCCCTTCGGAGCTTTCTAAGATGATCCCGGGTCCTCCAAAAGCTTGGTTAGACACTTCGTCTACGTGGAGCTTCCACCTTGTGGTCGCATCCCCGGGAGGATTCTCAGCCACCTCCACCAGAAAGTCTGCCATCGCATGAGCCTTGATCACATGTCGGGATTCGTATTGGATGTCGTACTGGGATAGCTCTATTGTCCATGTCATCATACGGCCCGTCAGGTCGGGTTTGTATAAGATTTGCTTGATGGCTTGGTCAGTTTTCACAATGACCGGGTGCCTCTAGAAGTACTGCCTCAATCTCCGAGAGGAGATTAGCAAAGCATAGGCTAACTTTTCCAATTTGGTGTATCTTAATTCTACTCCTTGGAGTATGATACTGATGAAGTACACCGACTGCTAGATTTTGTCTTCTTCCTAAATTAAAATGGCTGCCATGGCCTCCTCCGTCACAACTAGATATAGGTATAAGGTCTCTCCTTCTTTCGACTTTCTGAGCACTAGTGATTCTGACAGGATCCTTTTGAAGTGATTGAAGGATTCTTCGCAGGCCGAGGTCCATTCAAAAGTTATCCCTTTCTTCATCAAGTTAAATAAGGGAAGAGCCTTTGCTCGCAAAGCACCGAGGAAATGAGACAAAGCCGTGAGCCTCCCTGCCAGTCTTTGGATATCCTTGACACATCCTAGATTTGACATCTAAAGGATGGCTTTGCACTTGTCTAGGTTGACTTCCACTTCCCTTTGTATGATCATAAAGCCTAAAAACTTCCTGACTTCCATGGTGCATGCACACTTGAGGGGGTTGAGTCTCATATTATGCTTCCGAAGTGATTCAAATACGACCTCTAAATCAGCGACTAGGTTACTCGGCTTGGCCATTTTTACCAGTATATTGTCGAGGTATACCTCCACTGACTTGCCGATATGATCCTTGAAGACTTTGCTCATTAACCTTTGATAGGTTGCCCCTGCATTCTTCAGCCCAAAGGGTATCACTCTGCAGCAATAAGTCCCTATTGGCATAATGAACGCCATTTATTCCTCATCTGGATGTTGCTTGGACATGCCTTATTGAGATCCGAATAATCTACGCACATCCTCCACTTCCCGTTGGCCTTCTTAACAAGGACCATATTTGAGAGCCACGTTGAGTACTCCAATTCCCTTATGGAACCGGCTTCTAACAAGCTAGCCGTCTTCCTGACTACCTCGTTAGCCCTTTCTGGTGACATCTTCCTCCACCGTTGTGCCACTGGCTTCACAGTTAACAAATGCGAAATGAAGGTGGGTCCACTCCTGGCATGTCAGTTGGGGTCTAGGCAAATAAGTCCTTGTTTGCCCTGATAGCCTCAATAAGAGGTTCTTTCAGCTCATGGGGGAGGTTTTAGTTTACAAAGGTAAACTTATCCTCCGTGTCTCTTACTCAAAACTTTTCCAGGTCTCCCTGAGGCTCTGACCTTGATTTGTCGTCAGCTCTCGCATCCAAGTCCACTAGGAACACCCCAGCTGCTACCTTTGACTTCTTCCTTAAAGACAGACTGGCAATGTCGCAAGGGACCGTTATTTCCAGGTTTCCTCGGATGGAACCTACAGCTCCGCTGTCTGTCACAAACTTCATTGTTAAGAACTTCGTACATATGACAGTCGAGAACTCGTTGATAGTTCTTTTTCCTAAGATGACGTTGTAGGTTGTAGAGTCCCTCAGGACCATGAACTCTGCCATTATTAACCTCTTGCTCTCTACAGATCCAACACAAATTGGAAGTGTGATTAGCCCATCAAGTCTTATGTAGTTATCACCCAAGCTGATGATCCCGTGCTGGTGGTTTTTGATGTCACTTCCTTTGAGCCCCAAGGCATCAAACACATTTCTAAATATGATGTTGAAGTCAGCTCCAGTATCCACTAGGATTTTTTTGACCAGGCCTATTCTGATCATTGCCGTAATCACCATAGGTGGGTTTTTACGGAGATCGTGACACCATTGATCTTCAGGGCTGAAAGATATTTCGGGGAGTTCCATGGATTAGGCCTTGGAATTTCCCGAAGTCACTGCTAAGATCCTAGCATCCTTTTTTGCTGCTGATTTTGACTTGGGTGGTGCATCTCTCCCGACCACAACATTGATGACTACGGTTGGAGCAGTGTCAGCATTATCGGGGGGGCCCTGCCCTGGCTTCACATCTCGACTGCAGTTCTCCTCGAACCGTTCTCGCTCTCTCCTCCTTGATTCTTGTATGAACTGCGAGAACTTAGTCAGCTTGCCTTCCCGAATGGCCTATTCCAAAGCATCCTTCAAATTGAAGTAGTTTTGGGTTTTATGTCCAAAGCCTTTATGGTAGTCACAGTACAAACTTTTGTTTCCACGCATTTTGTCTTTGAGCTACCAAGGTTTCGACAGTATGCCTCTATCTGCGATTTGTTAGTAAACTTCTACAATAGGTGCCGTTAGAGGGGTATAGTTGGTAAACTTACCCATCCAAGGAAATGGTTTGAACAGTTTCCTAGACGCTCCATCCTTTGGAACCTCTTTTAGACTTTCCGCATGCCCGGCCTGACGAGCTGGCGGGTTGAGTAGTTGCCGCTTTTTAGCAGCCATCACTTGACTAACTTCTTCATTGTTGATGTATGATCTCACCACGTTCTGGATCTCTTGCATGGTCCAAACATGCTTGGTGGTGAGCTGCTTCATGAAGTCCTCGTATAACAAGCCATTTGTCAAGCATAGACTTGCCATTAAGTCTGTCAGACCATCGATCTTTAGACATCCATCATTGAACCGATCAAGGAATTTCCTCGTCGGCTCGCCAGCACGTTGGGTCACACCTAACAAATTGATCGAGTGCTTGGCATTGGCTATCCGTGGTGAATTGTACCAGGAATCTCTGCGTGATATCCGCGAAGACCGTAATGAACTCTTGTGGGAGCGTGTTAAACCAAGGTATCACTGGACCTGCCAGGGTTACTGGAAAAACATGGCACCTAATAGCATTACCAATACCCTCTAGGTTCATTCTGGCCTCGAAGGCCATCAGATGTTTCTGAGGGTCTTTCGTCCCATCATACCTCATGTCCGTGGGCTTGTCAAAGTTTTTTGGCAACCGGACCTTGAGGATAAAAGGGTGGAAAGGGGTTGCCTCCTTAATGACGGGTCCCCAGGGCCTTCCGACCTCCCATGGGTGTAGGTGTGAGATCGAGCATCGGCTCATTCGTGTTTGTTGTCCCTCCTGGGGCTTTTCCTGCGGTCTTCTGACCTCTTGGTGGGAGATCGAGTGTGAGACAGACTTGGGAGAGAATCTCTGTTGTGCTTGGGATAGTAGCGGTCCCTCGCTGTTAGCTCTCTCTCCAAGTTTTGCACTCGGTGTCGGAGTTTCTGCATGATGTTTGATTTGTCATTGCCTGTGCCACCAAACAGGCATCTCTTAGAAGATCAGGATGGGGGGTTGTCTCGACAGAACAGTGGGCTCCCCTCAAGCGGGCTCCCCTCTCTTCATATATCTCCTCCCTATGAGGGAAAAGCTCCATGTTCACACAGGTCCCCACAGACGACGCCAATGTTCAGTTGCTCGAGTGATGGGCGGTTTGGGTAGTAATTTGACTGAAGCAACTGTTAGATGGAGGATTTGGACCTGGGCACGAGCTTCTTGAGGAGGATAACCTCTGAATCGTCGATGGGTCGGTGGGTGGGGTCACCTGCAAAGACACTCTGATGCTAAAGTTAGTGTTCGTACGATGAGGCGACCAATTAGGGTAAAAAGGTGACGTACCTCTGGGGATGGGTAGGTCCTTCCCTATTTATACTCTAAACTCGGGTGGACCCCTTCGCTTGGGCCCTGATGAATCCACATTTGATGATAAATTTTGGATTGATTTGAGTGGATTTCATCATATAAACCCAAATTTATTTATGTAAATATCATGCTTTTGTGTTTTCTCTCTAAATTGTGTCTAATTACGAAAACATGCTATTTTGTGCCTAATTTAATCAATTTTATTCCACTTTCATTCCATTTGATGCCTTGATGTGTTTGATGAGTGATTTCAGGTGTAATAGGTAGAAATGGCTTGACAAGAGTGGAAGAGAAGCATGCAATTGGGAAAAAACATAAAGAAAACAAAGGAGAAAAGTATTTCAGAGTGTGCCTATGCACACTTTCTGTGCCTACACACAAGGGTCAAAATCAGCAAGTGTGCCCACGCACAACTTCTGTGCGTACACACAGAAGGAAATTCAGCAAGTGTGCGTACGCACAGGTACCAGCACGTGACTTTATTAAAAAGTCACGTGGCTCGCGATTTTGAGGGCTTTTTGGCCCATTTATTAAGGTGCTGAAGCATATATGAAGGGGCAAGCAACTCCATACAATACCATACTTCATACAACACATTTTAGGAGTAGTTTTAGGGTAGTTTAGTTTAGGTTTTTCTCTCAATTTTCCTTAGGTTTAATTAGGGTTTTGTAGAATTTTATAGTTCAAGTTTTGATATTTGATTCTAGCCATTTCCATTATAAGTATTTCCTTAATTTTCTCTTTTATTACACTACTTGTTCTACACTTTCTTATATTTTAATTTCCTTTATCAATACATATGTAGTTTTGCAATTTTGGATTTCTAGTTAATGAATTTGATGTTTGATGGCTTTTATATGTTTGTTTGAGTTGCCTTTGTTGATTTTGATCATTTGTGGTTCAAAGTTTTTATCATTTTTCCAATTTTGCCATATTTTATGATTATGCCTACTATGTATTTGATGAAATGCCAATTTTGATTATGGGATAGATTTCCATCCCTTGACTTGGGGAAATCAAAATTATGAAATACTAGAGTCATAATGTTCGACATTTAGTGATAATTCTTGGGTTGTTAGTTGTTATTATTTCCACTAACGCTAGCTTCTTACTAAGGTAATTAGTAAGTTAGCTAGGATTTGTGGATTAATAATAATTATACTCACTTGACTTACTTTTCGATGTTAAGAGTTGACTAGGTGAGATTAATCCATCATAATTATCATAGTTTTGGTTATGGCAAAGAAGGAATTCCATAACTCCTCCCAAGTCAAGGTTCCATTTATGTTTTGAACCACATTTCCATCATTTTGAAGCATTACTTGTCCATATTACATACATAGTTCTTTTATTAGTTTATTAATTACAATTTTGTATCGTTCTTTAATTCCTTTAATTGCTTGCTTCTTTATTGAAAAACCCATTTTGCTGCTCGCAACCAAAATTGTGCGCTCTTAGGCATTAGTTCCTAGGGAAGACAACCCGAGGTTTGATTACTCTCGGTTAATTTGAATTATAAATTTTAAACTTTGATTGAGAGGGTTATTTGTCGGTTTGCACTATGCTACCGACGAAGTAATTCTTGTTTTGAGAAATTCCGAACCGGCACAAATCCCATTTATCAAGTTTTTGGCGCCGTTGCCGGGGAACTAGCGCCATGAATGTTATAATTTTGGTTGTTGTGGATATGTGAATACTGTGAATAGATACTTTTTGTGTTGCTTGCTTGTTTTTATTGGTAACTATAATTTTGTTTCCTTTTGTTAATTGATGTCTTTTATTTTTATTTTCTATTTTCTCTTGAGTTATCACCCTCTTGGTTTGGAGTATGGTTGTGATCATTTTGTAGGGTTTGATAACTTCAATTTTAGATTGCATCATGGGATTGAACATCAATTTTGGGAAGAGCAACCTCCTCTATACTACAATGAGCCAAATCTTTCCCAATATGCATACCCAAACCAAGGATATGGTGGATTTCACTTTGACTATGCACCTCCACCACCATATACCTATGACCCATACCCCTAATATAACCCTCAATCACCATATTTTCAAACACCACACCACAACCATCATCCACCTCCTTACATACCACCTCAAAACACCTACCAACATGAGTCACCTCCCACATATACAACCTTTCTCCTAAACTATGAACCTCATTTTTTACCCCAATGTGAAGTTTTTCCACCCTTTGACCCTAGACCATCAAGACCTTCAAGCCTTTCTCCAAGTGCAAGAAGGATTCCAAAAGACTTAAGGACAATTCATGGCTACCATAGCTGAAGCGGTGAACCTCTTGGTTCTACTACGCTCATCGGATCAAGGTACTCCTCTTGAAGAATGTGAATAATCGACTAAAGGGTGAAGTGAGGAGGAGAACAGGGAGCCTCAAGGGAAAGAAGAAGAGTTAGAGCATGAATTGAAACAAGAAAAAGAAAGTGAAGTATTTGAACCGGAAGAGGTAAAGCGAGAATTAAGGGAGATTGATCAAGATGTGGATTCCATCATCGATGATTTTTTGTCCACATTGGTTAATCCCCTTAATGATCTTGATGAACCTTCCGCCATTGGATTTGAAGAAGAGGTTGATGTGGACTTCGCACAACCTCCAAAGTATGACTTAAGTGATCGGGAAGAGGAGGAAGAGGTTGGTGAGGAAGGAGTTGACAACCAAGAGGTAGAATCTACAAGAGTAATTCCATTCAAGGAGCACATTGAGTGGGTTGCAATTTTACCTATGAACTTCATTGGCCCCCATCAATATGCTATCTTGGAGACGGATTACCAACTTAAGGCTCTTCTTAAGTTGTTACATGGTGGAGGAAGGAGTGATGGTTGCCAAGGGTATCCAAGGCTCATCAAGAAAGACAATTCAAGCTTTGGGATTCAAGCATGGTGTAAAGCACAATTGAGTGGTCTTCGGAGAATGTTGGATGCTTTAAGGGTAATTTGATATTTTGTCCATCCGACTTGAAGCATAGAGATCAACAAGAAGCAGGACGGGAAACTAGAATATGGGATCCCAGAGGAGATTTGAAGTGCAAGCTTGGATGGAGATTTAAGGAGGAGTGGAAACATAGGGCACCCTAACAAGAGTCTTCTCAAAAAGTCCAACTTAAGGACTATAAACCAAAAGTGCTAGGTGGGAGATACCCCACCATGATAACATCTTTCTTACCCTTTCTCTTTGTTTATAGTCTTGGTTTATTGTATTTTTGTTTGTCTTGGTTAGCTGAGAATTAGTTTAATTTTGATTTTAGTAGGTTGATTTTGGTATGGATCATGATTTTGCAAAGTTTTGAATGTTGTGGGGTTAAATATTTGTTGAGCTAAGGTAGAGCGCCCTAGAATTTGTAGAATTTTTTTTTGAAAAAATAGGGCACTGTGCGTGCGCACACTCTTGTCTGTATACACACAATCTCTATATTTCACGCTCTGTGCGTGCGCACCTCTTTGTGCGCGTGCACACAAGCCTGTGCATCCTCTGTTCAGAGTGCTCGCACGACTTGTGCGTGGACTTTCCCCTGATTTTTTTACGTTCTGTGTGTGCACACCCATCTATGCGTACACACGCGAACCTCTTTTCGCATTCTGTGCGCGCGCACAGCCTTGTGCGTCTACACACCAGCTTCCACCCCTTCTGCTGGGAGTGCTGGCACGCCCTGTGCATATGAACCCTATCCATTTTTGTTCCTATGCATGCGCACAGTCCCTAGTGCGCGCGCACACATGATCCTTCCCCAAGTTATTAAAAAAAGTGTGTTCTGTGCGTGCGCACACGCTTGTGCGTACGCACACTTCTTAATTCCCTCTCTATCTAGAGCATTCGCACACCCTTGTGCAGGAGCACACCTTCCATTTTTCACCTCGTGTGCTGCACACACATGTCTGTGCGTGCGCATAGGTGTCGTTTTGGGCAAAATTTTGATTGCACTTTGAATTAAGCCCTAACGCACTTCCGCCCCCTCCATCCCTCTCTTCTCTTGCTTTTTTCATGTTTTCCTACTTGTTTTACTTAGTTTTTATTGCATCTCATTTTCATTTTAGTAATTATATTTGTTTTGGTTTAGTTGTTTGATAATTAAATAAATTGCAAGTGTTTATTTGATGTTGATTGGGTTGCTTCTTGATTGAATTTCATCAATGCACTTATACTTTGTTTTAATTTACTAGTACCTAGTGGGTTTGATAATTCATGTTTTGATCACACCCTAGGACAAATTCTTTATGAGTGCATATTGAATTAAGTGAATTGAGTTGAAATTACTTGTTCATCATGGTTTTCATGTCAAATTAATCACATCACCGATTCTTGTTTCTTTTTTAATGCTTTACATTTGTTTGAGTGACTTGACTTGATTATTCTTAAACATATCACTTTTTGCAACAAGTACCTTTATCATGTGACTATTCCATTATGTTTCGCTATGAATAAGTAAAGTTTCTTGTCATTATTGAATTGGTTATTGTTTATTGTGCTTCTATATCAATTTTGTGCTTTCACTTGCATAATTTCAATATCCAATATCTCATATATTCAATTCACTTTAATTGTGGTTACCTAGGTTTGTTTGTGCGTTAATTCTTGTTTATCCTTTACTCGCAACCTAGGCTACTTAATTGAGGAACACATGCTATTTCTTTTCGATTATGTGGTTGCCCTTTTTGCCCGTCCAATGTGGGTTTTCTAAACCGTGCACACTTAGTATACACATATTGTCTTCTATCATACCACACTCATATGAACTCTTCCTCAATTCTTGTTTTATCCAGCAGCCCGAGTCCCAGTGCCCACCAACTGAAGGTGGAACCTCACATCTCTTCACCCCTGGATTAGGTGCATGCACGGAGGACCGTGCAACGTTTAAGTGTGGGGGAGGATCCGCAATTTTGGGGCGTAAATTTTTTTTCTCAACACTTTGCACTATGTTCTAATTTTTAGTAGTTATGTTTTTGTAAATATTTGTTTAGTATTTCATTGCATTACACTTTGCTTAGTTTGCTTATATATATCTTAGCTTGTTATAGTTTTATAGTAGTAAATATTTTCATGTTGCCTAGAATAGGAAATAAGTTTGATAAAAACAACAAAGAAAATTTCAAGAAATCCCTTCTAGGGCGTTCCATTGATTGGATTTGAAAACTTGTTTTTCAACTCTCTTGAAGCATTTCTTTTATGGAAAATAGAAAAGAGCTTGAACAAAACACCTAGTGAGATTTGAGCTTTAATGGATGGTTGCACATTTTCAACCACAAACTTTGTTCTTGTGTACTATACTCCTTTATAATTGTAATCTTAGATTTGCTTGAATCGTTATGTCCTATATTTGATGTCTTTAATGCATCTAGTATGATTGAGGCTATTTTTGAAATTGAACTCACTTAACCCATATGGCCGACCCTTATATTTACCTTTGTAACCCAATTTTGAGCCTTTTAATCCCCCTTTTCGTTCTAATTTTAAGTACATCTTTTGTCCTAAGTGAAAAATCATTTATGTCCATAAATTGTATCTTTGATTAGCTTGGGTTAAGAAGTGTGTATTAATCAAGTGTGGGAGAAGATTTGTGGGGAAACATTGGTAATAAGTGCTTTGGGAATTCATTTAGAAAATTTGAGAAAAAGGGGTAATCACTCATGCATTCATTACTAAAAACATGTGCATTTCTTTTTGGTGAGAAAAGAAAAAATTTTGGTGTATATACTTTTTGAAAAAAAAGAAAGAAAGAAAAAAAGAAAAATAGAAAGGAATGAATGATAATAAGAATGTAAATAAAGAATGCATATGTGGTTGAATTAGAAAGAAGATGCATGAGTGAAGGTGAGAAAGGAGATGAATGGAAAGTTAGGTTGTTTTCTTGTGTATAAATAGATTAATATAGGATTAGATGGGATACTTGAGCTAATCAAAGATCCAATTTACTAAGTCCACTTAACCATATTAATCCTATCCTTAACCTAACCCCCATTACAACCCTCCAAAGACCTCATGATATTTGCATTCATGCATCAAGTATTTGTTGATTGTTAGATGACTAGCAAATCCTAGAAAACATGATTAAAAGAGGATTGAGTGATTAAACCCTAAACATTGAGCGACTAGAGTGTATACACATCCGGTGAGGGGTTCAATTGCTCAATTCTATGATTCCCTCTCTTATTTTGTGTTTTCGTACAAGTTGTTGAAATCAATCTTTGAAAACTTCAAATCAAATTTTTGGACATTCGTCATATTGCTATGCTTTCTTACCTTAGCCCTAAGGTTTTACTTTGGATTGATTGAGATTTTTTTGTTTGTTTTTGCCATCCTTAATAGAAACCATAGTATAGATATAGATAGATAGCATTTTGCATAGTTGCATGCATATAAGTATTTGCTTTAAATAAGTTGCTTGCCCTTTTACCATTCTCCTTTGATTGTGACTAGCATGAGGACATGCTATTGTTTAGGCCCATCTGCCTGGAAGCTTCTGCTAGCTAGCCAGGTCTCCCAGGAGGGCGTGGGGTGGTGCGCGGGTCACCTTTGGGTTCGGATCGAGTGACCCGGCGGATCGGTGATCCACAGTCGGACTGGGATCCTTGTTGAGTTGGGCCAGAACAATTTATTTCTATATCTTATAGCAGTACGTCAATACCATTAATTATATTACTACTATTACTATTTACTACGCTTGCAGCTTTAGATTTGGAATATTAATAATGGAATAGTAAATACCCAGCTTGGTTCCAGATAATTTTTTTAAGAACGATGAGACTTTTAAGTAAAAAAAAATATTCTTTTCAGTCTTTAATATTTAATTTTGTGAGATTGATTAGTCTTTTTATCAATAATATTTCTTTAAAATATATTTATGTGACATATTAATCACTAATATATCCATTATTTAATTTTTATAAGTAAAAATAATTTAAAAATCACTAATATTTTTTAGTTTCACACAGTAAATTTAGCTAATGTATTTAAAAAAATAATAAAAAAATAAAAACTAAATGGCATTGACAATTATTCTTAAAAGATAACAAGATTTTTAACAAAAAAAATTGTTAATTCTAGTTAGCTCTTAATGGATAAATCAACCGTTTAACATATCATGTAGGCTTATTATGTTAATACAGATAAAAAATATTGACAGAGGAGCTAATTAGTCTCATAAAAATAAAGATCAGGGACCGAAAAGAGTATTTTTTTTTGTTGAGGACCTCGTTGTCTTTCAAAATGATTGTCAGGGGCCGTTTAGGATTTTTTTTCTAAATCGAATACTAGGCGTCTAACAATTTTTTGATCAAATTTTTGTGCATTCTTTTCTTCTGAACACAGATATTCTTTTCCTTCTTTTTTTATTATCGTCATCGTCATTGTAAGAATTGGAGTTTTTTTACGAAAAACCGTTTTAATAAAAATAATAATTTCAGTGCCCGGAATAGATTCAAAATTTAGAAGTTTTAATTTGAAAATATAAAGGTGAAATTCAATTTCAATGAATTTTTCTGAGTCGAACAATGTATCTTTTTTGAAAAGTTTCTGTAAAAATGCGTACAAGCGCTTAAGCCGGTAGACCGGCTGTAGTCTGTCCAATACCGAGTATTTTGGAAAATAAGATCGTGGAAAATTAATTTATTGTTTTGAAAAGGCAAAAATAAATTAGAATTGAAAACCTAGCACTAATCTTAAAGGTTTTGGCCCAAAGTGAGCCAAACAGACCAAAAATGCTAACGGGTTAGACCGGGTCCAAACCGGGCCCAAGGCCCAATATATATGCTCATTTAATAGCAATCAGCTCATTTTTCACCCCCACATGAGAGAGAGCTCGGATTGAGAGAGAAGAGAGGTGAAGGTTGGTGATACTATTCACATCCACCTTCCGAGAGCCATAACTTGAGCTACGGAGCTTCGATTGACGAGCCGTTTGCGGCCACGTGATAAACCATTATTTTATGATTTATATTGTGTTTAATTGAGTGGTTTTATCAAGTCTTCACCCGCTTATTCATACGATTAGTATGATATTACAATTCCTTCCCAAAGTTGTTCTATGGTTGTAAACTTGCTTTCTAGAGATATTTTTATTGTGTATTTTAATTCTCTTTTATACCATTCGATGCCGTGATCCGTGTGTTAAGTATTTCAGGTTTCATAGGGCAGGAATGGCTTAGAGAATGGAGAGGAAGCTTGCAAAAATGGAAGGAACACAAGAAATCAAGGAGATGACCAGCGAACACTGACGCGGACGCATGGTTCACGCGACCGCGCGAAATGAGAAAATCGCAGTGACGCGTTTGCGTGCCTGACGCGAACACATGGATTGAAATCTACACGGATGATGCGAACGCGTGGACGATGCGTACGTGTGGCGAGGAAAAATGCTGAATGACGCGCACGCGTGACATGCGCGATCTACAGAATTAACAGAACACGCTGGGAGCAATTTTGGGCCGCGTTTTGACCCAGTTTTCGGCCCAAAAACACAGACTAAAGCCGGGGAACATGCAGAGACTCAGGGGGGATTTTGATTAGGATAGTTTTTTAGGTTTTAGATCTGATTTTACTCATCCTCTAGGTTTTCACACTACACATTCATAATTCTTAGAATTCTCATTTTGCTTTTGGATTTGGATATTGAGAAGAGTTGTTACCTCCGCCAAGACTTCGTCATTCTAGTTTGTTTTCTTACTTTTTACTTACTCTTTCATATCCTTAATTTGTCCAAAGTTACAATTGGATTATTCTTAGAGTTTATTAATACAAGAACTATTTTTATTTTTACTTGATTTTTTTTATTATTGTTTATCATGTCTTTATTTATTTTCCCTTTTAATTTTATGAAGTCTACATTTATGATAATGGAGTAGTTTCCCAACTTGATTGGGAGTAGATTATAAGGAGAACCTTGAGTTGGAATACTCAAGAGTCAAAGTGTAATTGGGTTTATTGTTGGTTGAATCTTTAGTCACTGACGCTAATCCTTCTTAAGGGAGGGGATTAGAACTTGTGAATAGAAGTTGACTTCCAACTTGCTTGACCTTCCTTTATTCAGTAAAGGATAACTAAGTGGAAACAACTACCAATTATCAATTGATCTTGAGAAAAATCCAACAAGGATAGAACTTCCAATTAATTTTCTCCTGGTCAATATCTTTATTTGAATTATATAAATTCTCTTATTTATTTTCCTGTTACTCAAACTCAAAATTTCTTGGAAAACCTCTGACCAATAAGCTGCACTCTTTTGTCAACTCGTTGGGAGACGAACTGGGATTCATACTCCCAGTATTTTTATTCTAATTTTGTGACAACCCTTTTAGATTGATAAACGGATTTTTACTAGTTAAGAACTGTACTTGCAACGTATTTATTACATTAAATTCTTAATTGGTCAATTTCCGCCCCTGTCACCACGCGAAGCTCTTGTTGAGCTCTTCGATTCTATATAAGCAAACCTTGTAAGAAACCGCGTCTCAATCCCAAGCTTCTAGCCCTAGAATTCTGCATTTTTTGGGTTATGATTTTGAGTAAATTTTGTGATTTCGCTTGTTTAGGTGACTCTAGTAGCGGGTAATTGTTGGATTTTACCCATGTTGAAAGCTTGTTGGACTCCAATCTTGGTGCGGTGTGCTTTTTGGGGAGCGGCCAAGGTATGGTTTCGGTCTCCTCTATGTGATATGTAATATCACTGGACACTTTGGGCTAGTGGCCCATAGGATATGATTGAAATTAGATGTTAATGAATATGATGTATGATGACTTTGAGTATATGTAGTATGATGATGGGTTATTGATGTTATGTTGAGATTGGTGTTGGATGATTATTATGATAATGATGGGTGGTAAGTGATGGATTTATGTATGCGAAATTATTGATGTGTAATGTTGTTGTGAAAATGTTCTTGGTGAATAAGGAGAATTTTGAGTATTTATGATAGTTTTGGATGTTGTTGAATGAGGATTATGATGTGTGATGATATATGTTGATGATGATTATTGGTATTTAATGATTATGAAGGTTGATGATGAATGTCATTGTTGTTGATGAGGGTTTGTTGATATGGTTGATGATTGATGATGAATATTGATGTTGTTGGTAATTTGAAGGTGAATGTTGATATTGTTGATAAATGATATGGGTGATGAAGTTAGGATGATGATAAATTGATGTTTGGATTGATAAGTGTTGAAGGAGTTGACAAATTAAGATATTAAATGTTAGATGTGGTATAGTTGAATAATGATGGAAATGGTGAGTAGTCATATTGATGTTAATAAGGAAAATGGAATTTTGGGAAATGTGAATTAGGTTGGATTTAGACTTTTTGAATGGTTTAGAAGGTTGTGTGATTGAGAAAATGGTTGAAGCAATGTTTGGTATGAATTTTGGGTTGCTTTGGTATGGTTGAAAATTGATTGAGTTGGTTTTTGGATTGAGAGTTGGCAAAATTGAGTTTTTAGTGTTTTTGATAAAAATGAATTTTTGGTGAACTTTGATAGATCATAACTTGAGCCTTGGTTTTCAAAATTTGTCAAAAATTACTTTAAATTAAAGTTCATTGAAAACTCTTTGAATTGATATAAAGTTTGTAAAATTTGAAGTTTTGTAGAGGGAGTTATGATCATTCAAAGTTTGGTGTCAAAATTTGAAATTTTGCAAAGTTGCAGAATTTTGTTATTTCTGGTATGTGCGCACGCACACCCCTGTGATTTTTTGAACCTGTGCGCACGTACAGCCTTGTGCGTACGCACACACAGGGGAAGGCTTTCTGCTTAGAGCACTAGCATAACCTGTGCGCACATACATCCAATGAAGATTTATAACCTATGCGTACGCATAGCCCTGTGCGCACGCACACGTTGGAAAGGGCAGTCTATTGAGGGCGCTAGCACACCTTGTGCGAGCGAACAGAACTGAAACATTTTGTACTTGTGCGTATTCACACCTCTATGCATATGCACACTTTTTAAAACTTCACCTCGGCATGCGCACGCACACCCTTGTGTGTGTGCACACGCCCTGTTTCTCAAACTTAAACTTTGTCTTCAACTATTTTACCTTCCCAACAAGCTTGTACACTTATGAGACACCATTTTAAGACTCTTGGGCTTTTTTTCGGGCATTAAAACATGGAAAAGGTCCTAGGAGGTTTGATTTGGTATTATTTTGAAAAGTTAGAGAACAGAGGCTTAGGTTTCTGGTGTATTGAGGATGGGTTTGGTGGAGTGTGAAAGAAGAATGGTATATGAATTGAGAAATTGATGAACTAGTGAGTTCGGAACAAAAAGTTGTTAATTGATGATGGTTGTGACGAGTTGGAAACTTGGATATGAATGGTTATGATTGATAAAATGAGTATGAGTGGAAGTGTGCTATGAGGAGTGGCCTCTGAGATTGAATACGTGATTATGATATGCATTGTTATCCGTCGTAGGGACTGTGGCAGTCTCCCACCTACGTTTGGATGTAAGGCTTGAAGCTGGGATTCTCACTCATATTTATTGCTCAAGAGGACGGTGGTAGGGCACTCTCACTCGAAATGTTTTTCCTCTGAAAGGAGAAGGTGGTAGGGAACTCATCCCTCGAAAATTTTTCTCATGAGCATGGGTTTCTCTCTGGTTGTAAGGTGGTAGGGCACTGACCCATGGAATGATGCGGCATCCAGAGGAAGGTGGCAGGGGACTCTCCCTCAGAACGTTTCCCTCTGAAAGGAGAAGGTGGTAGGGCACTTATCCCTCAGAATTGTTCCTCCTGAGTATGCACAACAGAGAGACTAATCCTGGAACTGCCGTCCGAATTTTCTGTCGGGTTTGGCACAATAACCGACATGTGATATCACAGCCAATAGGATAGACATTCATCTTATCTTGTTATATATATATATATATGAATACTACCTGTGTTTTCCTTGCTTGCATTATCTGTGTTTGTTTGGTGCTGAGGAGGTTAGGTAGGCGGTGGCGATGGAATCGCATGGAGGGTAGGTTGGTGAAGGCTGTGGGACAGCAATGACTAGTTTTAGATAGAAATTCCCTAAGTTTAGATACCGTTATTTATTGGTTACAGTTTAAATTATTTATTTCGTTTAAGCTTGAATATCTGTTTGGTATGAAGCTCTAGGATTGCCTCTGGCATCCCGAGGTCTTACATCTTATATTACTGGGTACTGTTACCATACTGAGAACCTCCAGTTCTTATTCCATACGTTGTTGTTATTTTTCAGATGCAGGTTGCAACCCACCTCAGTGAGTTGCTTGATGGTAGCAGAGCGGAGGACCATATTCTATTTTGTTGTCATTTTGGTTATTTTGACTAGCACTCTCACTTTTGTATTTACTTTTGCCTTAGAGGCTTACTTTGAGAGTGATATTATGTATAAGCTATTTACTTTCAAAACTCTGTATGTTAGTATTCAACTAGTCGTCCTAAACTCCACAGGCTATGGCTAGTATATTATGATTATTATACTATTATATTTTGTTATCTTGTACCCTTATCTTGTGCCTTAAGTTTGTAGCTTCGTGTGAACGTTCGCGCTTTGTAATTTCATATTTGAGCTTATTTTCTTCATCGGGATTCTAGAATTATTATTCTTTCTATATATATTTATGTATGAACATTAGAATTGTCGTAACTTTTGATTAACCTTTGCCTTACGGCATGAGGTAAGGCTTAGGGTAATTAGGGTGTTACATTTAGTGGTATCAGAGCGGTTGTCCTCGTGAGCCTGAGGGATGGACCGATTGTGCTTCATTGCATACTCTGTGTGTTGGATAGATTATGCTTCATTGCATACTCTAGGTCATTTTTCTTTCAAGCTATTTAGCTTATCTACTTGATATTTCATATCATGCTTGTTTGTGAGTGCCTTTTTGGGATAATTGAAGCATTAGGATTTTGATATTGAGACTGATCACCTTGATATCGAATGTTTGGTGTAGATAGGAACCCTAATGGCTACTCGCGGATGAGGTCGTACACGTTCACAAAGAGAGAGTAGGGCGGGAATGGCAAATCTTACAAACACCATGGAAGAAAATGCTACTGCGACTCTACAAGCTGTGCAGAGGTTAGGCTAACCGGCTAGAAACGGTAATGGAAATGGGAACGAACATGCAAAAGGAAATGATGATGACTTGGGAGGTGCTTCAATGACCTTCGCTACATTTCTGAAAGTTCACCCACCGACTTTCAGAGGTTCAAACAACCCTACTGAGGCAGATAATTGATTCCAAGCTATGGAGCATGCGTTGTAAGCTCAACATGTCTCGACTAACCAATATGTGGAGTTTGCAGCTTATCAACTGTTAGGAGAGGCACAATAGTGCACGAAATTGTGATCTCTAATAAAGGCATTCAACTTGGTATGCGCGTTTATAACTCAACACTTTCTTCACAACCTTGCACAACTAACCAGCAAGTGCACTGGGTCGTCCAAGTAATAAACCTTACGTGAGTAAGGGTTGATCCCACAGAGATTGTTGGTATGAAGCAAGCTATGGTAATCTTGTAAATCTCAGTTAGGCGGATTTAAAGGATTATGATGGTTTTCGTAATTAATAATAATAAATAAATAGAAAATAAAGATAGAAATACTTATGTAAATCATTGGTGAGAATTTCAGATAGGCGTATGAAGATGCTGTGCTCCATTTGAATCTCTACTTTCCTACTGCCTTCATCCAATCCTTCCTACTCCTTTCCATGGCAAGCTGTATGTAGGGTATCACCGTTGTCAATGGCTACATCCCATCCTCTCAGTGAAAATGGTCCAAATG
>NC_029774.3:108701429-108771336 GCF_000817695.3 Arachis duranensis | reverse complement strand
CCCAACAATCGCGAGTTTGAAGCTCGTCACAGTCATTCAATCCCTGAATCCTACTCGGAATACCACAGACAAGATTTAGACTTTTCGGATTCTCATGAATGCCGCCATCAATTCTAACTTATACCACGAAGATTCTGATTAAGGAATCCAAGAGATATGCGCCCGGTCTAAGGTAGAACGGAAGTGGTTGTCAGTCACGCGTTCATAGGTGAGAATGATGATGATTGTTACAGATCATCACATTCATCATTTTGAAGGGCAACGGATATCTTAGAACAGGAATAAACTGAATTGAATAGAAAATAGTAGTAATTGCATTAAAACTCGAGGTACAGCAGGGCTCCACACCCTTAATCTATGGTGTGCAGAAACTCCACCATTGAAAATACATAAGTGATAAAGGTCCAGGCATGGCCGAATGGCCAGCCCCCATAAATGTGATCACAGGATCAAAAATACAATCCCGGATCCAGGATGTCTCATACAATAATAAAATGTTCTATTTATACTAGACTAGCTACTAGGGTTTACAGAAGTAAGTAATTGATGCAGAAATCCACTTTCGGGGCCCACTTGGTGTGTGATTGGGCTGAGCTTGAGCTTTACACGTGCAGAGGCTTCTTTTGGAGTTGAACGCCAAGTTGTAACGTGTTTTTGGCGTTCAACTCTGGTTCGTGACGTGTTTCTGGCGTTTGACTCCAGAATGCAGCATTGAACTGGCGTTGATGCCAGTTTACGTTATCTAATCTCGAATAAAGTATGGACTATTATATATTGCTGGAAAGCTCTGGATGTCTACCTTCCTACGCCGTTGAGAGCGTGCTATTTGGAGTTCTGTAGCTCTAGAAAATCCATTTCGAGTGCAGGGAGGTCAGAATCCAACAACATCAGCAGTCCTTTATCAGCCTTCTTATCAGAGTTTTGCCAGGTCTCTCAATTTCAGCCAGAAAATACCTGAAATCACAGAAAAATACACACACTCATAGTAATGTCCAGAAATGTGAATTTAGCATAAAAACTAATGAAAACATCCCTAAAAGTAGCTAGAACCTACTAAAAACTACTTAAAAACAATGCCAAAAAGGGTATAAATTATCCGCTCATCACAACACCAAACTTAAATTGTTGCTTGTCCCCAAGTAAATGAAAATCAATTAGGATAAAAAGAAGAGAATATACTATAAAGCTCAGAATATCAATGAATATTAATTCCAATTAGATGGCGGGACTTGTAGCTTTTTGCTTCTGAACAGTTTTGGCATCTCACTTTATCCTTTGAAGTTTAGAATGATTGGCATCTCTAAGAACTTAGAATTTCAGATAGTGTTATTGATTCTTCTAGTTAAGTTTGTTGATTCTTGAACACAGCTACTTTTATGAGTCTTGGCCGTGGCCCTAAGCACTTTGTTTTCCAGTATTACCACCGGATACATAAATGCCACAGACACATGACTGGGTGAATCTTTTCAGATTGTTTTATTTCCTTGGGCCCTCCTATCCATTGATGCTCAAAGCCTTGGATCCTTTTTACCCTTGCCTTTTGGTTTTAAGGGTTATTGGCTTTTTCTGCTTACTTTTTCTTTTTCTTTCTATTATTTTTTTTCTCCATTTTTTTCGTAAGCTTTTGCTATTCACTACTTTTTCTTGCTTCAAGAATCAATTTCATGATTTTTCAGATTATCAATAGCATTTCTCTTTGTTCATCATTCTTTCAAGAGCCAACAATTTTAACATTCATAAACAACAAGATAAAAAATATGCACTGTTCAAGCATTCATTCAGAAAAAAAAGTATTGTCACCACATCAATATAATTAAACTAAATTCAAGGATGAATTCGAAACTCATGTACTTCTTGTTCTTTTGAATTAAAAACATTTTTCATTTAAGAAAGGTGAAGGATTCATGGAATTATTCATAGCTTTAAGACATAGTTACTACATACTAATGATCATGTAATAAAGACACAAACATAGATAACATAAAGCTTAAAAATCGAAAAACAAAGAAATAAGAACAAGGAATGAGTCCACCTTAGTGATGGTGGCACTTTCTTCTTGAAGAACCAATGATGTCCTTGAACTCTTCTATGTCTCTTCCTTGCCTTTGTTGCTCCTCCCTCATTGCTCTTTGATCTTCTCTAATTTCATGGAGAATGATGGAGTGTTCTTGATGTTCCACCCTTAATTGATCCATATTGTAACTCAAGTCTTCTAAAGAAGTGTTGAGTTGTTTCCAATAGTTGTTGGGAGGAAAGTGCATCCCTTGAGGCATCTCTGGGATTCCTTAGTGATGAGCTTTCTCATGCGTCTCTTGGGCTCCATGAGTGGGCTCTCTTATGTGCTCCATCCTTTTCTTAGTAATGGGCTTGTCCTCCTTAATGGGAATGTCTCCTTTTATGATGACTCCAGCTGAGTAACATAGATGGCAAATAAGATGAGGAAAAGCTAGCCTTGCCACGGTAGAGGGCTTTTCGGCTATTTTATAGAATTCAAGGGAGATGACTTCACGAACTTCTACTTCTTCTCCAATCATGATGCTATGGATCATGATGACCCGATCCACAGTAACTTCAGATCGGTTGCTAGTAGGGATGATGGAGCGTTGGATGAACTCCAACCATCCTCTAGCCATAGGCTTGAGGTCTAGTCTTCTTAATTGAACCGGCTTGCCTTTGGAGTCTCTTTTCTATTGAGCTCCTTCAACACATATGTCCATAAGGACTTGGTCCAACCTTTGATCAAAGTTGACCCTTCTTGTGTAGGGGCGTGCATCTCCTTGCATCATGGGCAAGTTAAACGCCAACCTTACATTTTCTGGACTAAAATCTAAGTATTTCCCTCAAACCATTGTAAGATAATTCTTTGGATTCGGGCTCACACTTTGATCATGGTTCCTAGTGATCCATGCATTGGCATAGAACTCTTGAACCATTAAGATTCCGACTTGTTGAATGGGGTTGGTTAGAACTTCCCAACTTCTTCTTTGGATCTCATGTCGGATCTCCGGATACTCATTTTTCTTGAGTTTGAAAGGGACCTCAGGGATCACCTTCTTCTTAGCCACAACATCATAGAAGTGGTCTTGATGGGCTTTAGAGATGAATCTCTCCATCTCCCATGACTCGGAGGTGGAAGCTTTTGTCTTCCCTTTTCCTTTTCTAGAGGTTTCTCCGGCCTTAGGTGCCATAGGTGGTTATGGAAAAATAAAAAAAAGCTATGCTTTTACCACACCAAACTTAGAATATTACTCGCCCTCGAGCAAGAGAAGAAAGAATAGATGAAGAAGAAGAAAATATGGAGGAGAGGGAGAGAGGGTTGTGTTTCCGCCAAGGAGGAGAAGAGAGGGTTGTGTTGTGTGAAAATGAAGAAGAATGGAGGGGTTTATATAGTGGAGGGAGAGGGAGTAGGTTCGGCTATTTAGGGTGGGTTTGGGTGGGAAAGAGATTTTGAATTTTGAAGGTAGGTGGGGTTTATGGGGAAGAGTGGGAGGATGTGAGTGGTGAAGAGGTGATGGGGAAGAGAGATTGAAGTGATTGGTGAAGGGTTTTAGGGAAGAGTGTTGTTGGATTGTGTGAAGAGGAGAGAAGGTGAGTTGAGGTAGGTAGGGATCCTGTAGGGTCCACAGATCTTGAGATGATCCTGTGGGGTCCACAGATCCTGAGGTGTCAAGGATTTACATCCCTGCACTAATAAGGCGTGTAAAATGCCCTTTTCATTCAATCCTGGCGTTCAACGCCACATTGATGCCTGTTTCTAGGATTGAACGCCAGCTTCATGCTTGTTTCTGGCGTTGAACGCCAGCTTCATGCTCGTTTTGGGCGTTCAACACCCATTTGCAGCATGTTTCTGGCGTTGAACGCCAGTTCCATGCTTGTTTCTGGCGTTCAGTGCCAGCTTTCCTCAGGGTGTTTTCCTGGCATTTAAACGCCAGGATGTTGCTTGTTTCTGGTGTTCAACGCCAGATCCATGCTCTGTTCTAGCGTTGAACGCCAGCCAGATGCTCCTTACTGGCGTTTAAACGCCGGTAAGCCCTTCCTCCAGGGTGTGCTTTTTCTTCTGCTGTTTTTGATCATGTTTTTAATTTTAATATTTATTTTGTGACTCCACATGATCATGAACCTAATACAACATTAAAGAACAATAAAAGAAAAATAAAATAAGATAAATAAAAATTGGGTTGCCTCCCAATAAGCGTTCCTTTAATGTCACTAGTTTGACATTGGGCTCTCATGGAGCCTCAAAGGTGATCAGGTCAATGTTGTAGACTCCCAACACCAAACTTAGAGTTTGAATGTGGGGATTCACACGAAACTGAGAGTTTGGCTGTGGCCTCCCAACACCAAACTTAGAGTTTGATTGTGGGGGCTCTGTTTGACTCCGTACTGAGAGAAGCTTTTCATGCTTCCTCTCCATTATTAAAGAAGAACACCCTTGGGTTTTAAACACAAGATAGTCCCCATTTAATTGAAGGACTAATTCTCCTCTGTTAACATCTATCACAGCTCCTGCTATGGCTAGGAAAGGTCTTCCAAAGATTCTGCATTAATCCTCCTCCTTCCTAGTGTCTAAAATTATGAAATCAGCAGGGATGTAAAGGCCTTCAATCTTTACCAACACGTCCTCTACCAATCCATAAGCTTGTCTTACTGACTTGTCTGCCATTTGCAATGAGAATATGGCAGGCTGTACCTCAATGATCCCCAACTTCTCCATTACAGAGAGTGGCATAAGATTTATGCTTGACCCTAAGTCACACAGAGCCTTTTCAAAGGTCATGGTGCCTATGGTACAGGGTATTAAGAATTTACCAGGATCTTATTTTTTTTGAGGTAATGTTTGCTGAACCCATGTATTTAGTTCACCAATGAGCAAGGGAGGTTCACCTTCCCAAGTCTCATTACCAAACAATTTGGCATTCAGCTTCATGATAGCTTCTAGATATTGAGCAACTTGCTCTCCAGTTACATCTTCATCCTCTTCAGAGGAAGAATAGTTTTCAGAGCTCATGAATGGCAGAAGGAGGTTTAATGGGATCTCTATGGTCTCTATATGACCTTCAGATTCCTTTAAGTCCTCAATAAGGAACTCCTTCTTGCTTGAGAGACGTCCCTTGAGGTCTTCCTCATTGGGATTCACGTCCTCTCCTTCCTCTCTAGGTTCGGCCATGTTGATTATGTCAATGGCCTTGCACTCTCTTTTTGGATTCTCTTCAGTATTACTTGGGAGAGTACTAGGAGGAGTTTCAGTGACTTTCTTACTCAGCTGGTCCACTTGTGCCTCCAAATTTCTGATGGAGGACCTTGTTTTACTCATGAAACTTAAAGTGGCCTTAGACAGATCAGAGACTATGTTTGCTAAGTTAGAGGTGCTCTGCTCAGAAATCTATGTCTGTTGCTGAGAAGATGATGGAAAAGGTTTGCTATTGTTAAACCTATTTCTTCCACCATTATTAAAGCCTTGTTGAGGCTTTTGTTTATCCTTCCATGAGAAAGTTGGATGATTTCTCCATGAGGGATTATAGGTGTTGCCAAAGGCTTCCCCCATGTAATTTACCTCTGCCATTGCAGGGTTTTCAAGATCATAGGCCTCTTCTTCAGAAGATGCCTCTTTAGTGCTGTTGGATGCATTTTGCCATCCATTCAGACTTTGAAAAATCATGTTGACTTGCTGAGTCAACATTTTGTTCTGAGCCAATATGGCATTCAGAGCATCAATTTCAAGAACTCCCTTCCTCTGAGGCGTCCCATTATTCACGGAATTCCTCTCAGAAGTGTACATGAATTGGTTATTTGCAACCATTTCAATAAGTTCCTGAGCTTCTGCAGGCGTTTTCTTTAGGTGAATGGATCCACCTGCAGAATGGTCCAGTGACATCTTAGAGAACTCAGGTAGACCATAATAGAATATATCTATCATGGTCCACTATGAAAATATGTCAGAAGGACACTTTTTGGTCATCTGCTTGTATCTTTCCCAAGCTTCATAGAGGGATTCACCATCTTTTTGCTTGAAGGTCTGAATATCCACTCTAAGATTGCTCAACTTTTGAGGAGGAAAGAATTTAACCAAGAAGGCCGTGACCAGCTTATCCCAAGAGTCTAGGCTATCCTTAGGTTGTGAGTCCGACCATGTTCTAGCTCTGTTTCTTATAGCAAAAGGGAAAAGCACGAGCTTGTAGACTTCAGGATCTACTCCATTAGTCTTAACAGTCTCACAGATCTGCAAGAACTCAGTTAAAAATTGGTAGGGATCTTCTGATGGAAGTCCATAAAACTTGCAGTTTTGTTGCATTATAGCAACTAGTTGAGGTTTCAGCTCAAAATTGTTTGCTCCAATGGCAGGAATTGAGATGCTTCTTCCATCAAACTTGGAAATAGGTGTAGTATAATCACCAAGCATGCTCCTTGCATTATTGTTGTTGGGTTCGGCTATCATATCCTTTTCTTGTTCGAAAATTTCAGTAAGGTTGTCTCTGGATTGTTGTGATTTAGCTTCTCTTAGTTTCCTCTTCAGAGTCCTTTCAGGTTCAGGATCAGCTTCAACAAGAATGCCTTTTTCCTTGTTTCTGCTCATATGAGAAAGAAGAGAATAGAAAAGGAAGAGGAATCCTCTATGTCACAGTATAGAGATTCCTTTATGTTAGTAGAAGAAGAAAGGAATAGAAGAAGGAGAAGAGTTAAGAATCTAAACACAAGGGTGAAGATAGGTTCAGATTCTTGAGATGAAGAGAAGTGTTAGTAAATAAATAAATAAATAGAAGAAGATGAGAGGGAAAGAATTCGAAAATTAATTTTGAAAAATAAGTTACTGATTTTCGAAAATTAAAGGAAGAAATAAAATTAAAATTTAAAACAATTAGTTAATTAAAAGAATTTTGAAAAAGAGGGAGGTAATTTTCGAAAATTAGGGAGAGAAAATTAGTTAGGTGGTTTTTTTTTTTTAATTAAAAAGATTTGATTTTTTTTGAAAAATATATGTTTGAAAAGATAAAATTTTGAAAAAGATATGATAGAAAAGATATTTTGAAAAAGAATTGATTTTTAAAATTAAAATTTGATTACTTTACTAACAAGAAACTAAAAGATATGATTCTAGAATTTAAAGATTGAACATTTCTTAACAAGAAAGTAACAAACTTCAAATTTTTGAATCAATCACATTAATTGTTAGTAAAGTTTCAATTTTGAAATAAAGATAAGAAAAAGATTTTAAAATCACTTTTTTAAAAAAAATTTCAAAAATAATAAAAAATGAAAAAGATTTGATTTTTGAAGAAGCTTTGAAAAGATAAGATTTTTAAAATTGAAAATTTGACTTGACTTATAAGAAATAGCTAAGTTTTAAAATTTTTTGACTAAGTCAATTCAAATTTTCGAAAATTATGGGAAAATTAAGGAAAATATATTTTTTATTTTTTTTGAATTTTTAATTATGAGAGAGAAAAACACAAATATGACCCAAAACATGAAAATTTTGGATCAAACACATAATGCATGCAAGAACGCTATGAATGTCAAGATGAACACCAAGAACACTTTGAAGATCATGATGAACATCAAGAACATATTTTTGAAAAATTTTTGAAGCAAAGAAAACATGTAAGACACCAAACTTAGAAATCTTTAATGCTTAGACACTATGAATGTAAAAATACACATGAAAAATAATAAAAGACACAAAACAAGAAATCATCAAGATCAAACAAGAAGACTTACTAAGAACAACTTGAAAATCATGAAGAACACTATGAATGCATGAATTTTCGAAAAATGCAAGAACAAGATGAATATGTAATTGACACCAAACTTAAAATATGACACAAGACTCAAACAAGAAACATAAAAATATTTTTTTGATTTTTTTTTGATTTTATAAACAAATTTTTGGATTTTATTTTATATTTTCGAAAAACATATAGGAAAAAGAGAATAAGAAATTCAAAATTTTTAAGAAGAATTCTAGGAATCTTTCAATGTTAGCCTAAAGCTCCAATCCAAGGGTTGGACATGGCTTAATGGCCAGCCAGCTTTAGGATATAAATCAGGCATGCAACAGCTGATACTTCATCCAAATCCATATACATGCCTTTTATGTTGACCAGTGGAAGCCTCAATCCAAAAGAATTTGGATATGGCTTTACAGCCAGCCAAGCTTCAACTTGTTACATGAAACTCTAGAATCCATTCTTAAAAATTATGAAGTCATAGAATAATTTATTTATATTTTTTTTGAAAATAGGGATAGATTTTTGAAAAAATTTTTGAAAAGAAAATAACCTAATCTGAGCAACAAGATGAACCGTCAGTTGTCCAAACTCGAACAATCCTCGGCAATGGTGCCAAAAACTTGGTGCACGAAATTGTGATCTCTAATAATGGCATTCAACTTGGTATGTGCGTTTATAACTCAGCACTTTCTTCACAACCTCGCACAACTAACCAGCAAGTGCACTGGGTCGTCCAAGTAATAAACCTTACGTGAGTAAGGGTCGATCCCACGGAGATTGTTGGTATGACGCAAGCTATGGTCATCTTGTAAATCTCAGTTAGGCAGATTTAAATGATTATAATGGTTTTCGTAATTAATAATAATAAATAAACAGAAAATAATGATAGAAATACTTATGTAAATCATTGGTGGGAATTTCAGATAGGCGTATGAAGATGCTGTGCTCCTTTTGAATCTCTGCTTTCCTGCTGCCTTCATCCAATCCTTCCTACTCCTTTCCATGGCAAGTTGTATGTAGGGCATCACCGTTGTTAATGGCTACATCCCATCCTCTCAATGAAAATGGTCCAAATGCTCTATCACAGCACGACCCAACAATCGCGAGTTTGAAGCTCGTCACAGTCATTCAATCCCTGAATCCTACTCGGAATACCACAGACAAGGTTTAGACTTTCCGGATTCTCATGAATGCCGCCATTAATTCTAGCTTATACCACGAAGATTCTGATTAAGGAATCCAAGAGATATGCGCCCGGTCTAAGGTAGAACAAAAGTGGTTGTCAGTCACGCGTTCATAGGAGAGAATGATGATGAGTGTCACGGATCATCACATTCATCATGTTGAAGTGCAACGAATATCTTAGAACATGAATAAACTGAATTAAATAGAAAATAGTAGTAATTGCATTAAAACTCAAGGTACAGCAGAGCTCCACACCCTTAATCTATGGTGTGCAGAATCTCCACCGTTGAAAATACATAAGTGATAAAGGTCCAGGCATGGCCGAATGGCCAGCCCCCATAAATGTGATCACAGGATCAAAAATACAATCCCGGATCCAGGATGTCTCATACAATAATAAAATGTCCTATTTATACTAGACTAGCTACTAGGGTTTACAGAAGTAAGTAATTGATGCAGAAATCCACTTCCGGGGCCCACTTGGTGTGTGCTTAGGCTGAGCTTGAGCTTTACATGTGCAGAGGCTTCTTTTGGAGTTGAACGCCAAGTTGTAACGTGTTTTTGGCGTTCAACTCTGGTTCGTGACGTGTTTCTGGCGTTTGACTCCAGAATGCAGCATGGAACTGGCGTTGAGCGCCAGTTTACATCGTCTAATCTTGAATAAATTATAAACTATTATATATTTCTGGAAAGCTCTGGATGTCTATTTTCCAACTCCGTTGAGAGCGCGCCATTTGGAGTTCTGTAGCTCCAGAAAATCCATTTCGAGTGCAGGGAGGTCAGAATCCAATAGCATCAGCAGTCCTTTGTCAACCTTCTTATCAGAGTTTTGCTCAGGTCCCTCAATTTCAGCCAGAAAACACCTGAAATCACAGAAAAATATACAAACTCATAGTAAAGTCCAGAAATGTGAATTTAGCATAAAAACTAATGAAAACATCCCTAAAAGTAGCTAGATCCTACTAAAAACTACTTAAAAACAATGACAAAAGCGTATAAATTATCCGCTTATCACACAACATTGGTGGCAAGAGAGTGCTAGTTGATGCGACTTCCGAATGTAGAAATCTATTGGGATACGTTTCAAACAGCATTCTATAAGAAGTACTTTTCTGAATCTGCAAGGGAAGCAAAGGAGATGGAACTTATGCAGCTGAAGCAAGGTTCCATGTCTGTGACGGACTATACTAGCAAATTTGAGGAGCTCTGTAGGTTTTCTAGGGTGTGTCAGGGTGCCCCGGAGACCTATTAAAGTTGGAAGTGCATCAAGTATCAAATGGGCTTGAAGGATAACATCATGACTGTTGTGGCTCCTTTGGAGATTCGGATTTTCTCTGACCTGGTGAACATGGCAAGAGTTGTTGAGGAATATACATAGGCGATAGCCTCGTCAAGGGACACTCGTGGAGAAAACACTAATAGGAAAAGTGATGATTACCTTGGACCAAGGGGGCAAAACTTCAAGAGAAATAGTGAAGGAAAGTGGTCAAGAGCTTACTCCCTTGATATGAAATGTCATGAGTTGTGGGAACTACCATCCGAATAAGCCATGCCGGTTGGGTATAAAACTATGTTACAAGTGTGGCGCACCGGGACATTTGGTTAGAGATTTCCCACATCGAGGAACACAAGTGGCAGGTCGATCACAACAATAGGGTTGAGGTAATTATGCAGCCGGTAACCAAATCTCAACTTATTTTCATAGTATAGAATATCGCTGTTCGTGTTGAAAAAGTTTTAAAGTTTAGAATGATTTTTAAATTTGGTTTGGATCTTTGGTTTAAATGATTTGGTTTTGAAACTAGGTTGGAACTTTTTGATCAAATGATACATTTTAAAAAGGAAAGTGAGTGCTATGATTTTGTTAGCTTGTGAATTTGGTTTGTACTTTAACTTATCGAAAGGAATTCAAATTGAATGGGCCTGATTTAAAGGATTCCAATGAATCTAGGAAAAATCATGCTTTAAAGTGATTGATTTACACATAAATGATTTTTGTCTCTTTGTGAAGGTTTTAACAAATGAACTCATTTAGATTGATCTTGTTTTAAAGGTGATTCAAATTTTCGAGGGCGAAAATTTTATTAGGAGGAGAGAATGTAAAAACCGGAGTTTTTCACAAAAAACCGCTTTAATAAAAATAATAATTTTAGTGCCCGGAATAGATTCAAAATTTAGAAGTTTTAATTTGAAAATATAAAAGTGAAATTCGATTTCAATGAATTTTTCTAAGTCGGAAAATGTATATTTTTCGAAAAGTTTTTGTAAAAATACGTACTGGCGCTTAAGCCGGCAGTACCAGATCTAGTCTGTCCAGTGCCGCGTATTTTGGAAAATAAGATCCTGGAAAATTGATTTATTGTTTTGAAAAGGCAAAAATAAATTAGAATTGAAAACCAGGCAATAATCTTAAAGGTTTTGGCACAATGTGGGTCAAACGGACCAAAAACGCTAATGGGTTAGACCGGGCCTAAGGCCCAATATATATATGCTCATTTAATGAGCAATCAGCTTATTTTTCACCTCCACATGAGAGAGAGATCGGATTGAGAGAGAAGAGAGGTGAAGGTTGGTGACACTATTCACATCCACCTTCCGAGAGCCATAACTTGAGATACGGAGCTCCGATTGACGAGCCGTTTATGGCCACGCGAAGCTCTCATCGAGCTCTTTGATTTTATCTAAGCAAACCTGGTAAAAAACTGCGTCTCAGTCCCCACTTTCCAGCCCTAGAATTCTGCATTTTTGGGGTTATGGTTTTGAGTAGATTTTGTGATTTTGCTTGTTTAGGTGATCTCTAGTAGCGGGTAATTATTGGATTTTACTCCTAATCTCGTTGGATATGATGTTAGTTTGAGCTTTGGTGGCTTGTTGGTGAGTTGAAAGCTTGTTGGACTCCAATCTTGGTGCGGTGTGCTTTTGGGGTGCGGTCAAGATATGATTTTGGTCTCCTTTATATAATATGTAATATCACTGGACACTTAGGACTAGTAGACCATAGGATAGGATTGAAATTAGATGTTAATGAATATGATGTATGATGACTTTGAGTATATGTAGCATGATGATGGGTTATTGATGTTGTGTTGAGATAGGTGTTGGATGATTATTAAGATAATGATGGGTGGTAAGTGATGGATTTATGTATGCAAAATTATTGATGTGTAATGTTGTTGTGAAAATGTTCTTGGTGAATAAGAAGAATTATGAATCTTTATGATGGTTTTGGATGTTATTGAATGAGGATTATGATGTGTGATGATATATGTTGATGATGATTATTGGTATTTAATGATTATGAAGGTTGATGATGAATGTGTGAATCATTATTGTTGATGAGGGTTTGTTGATATGGTTGATGATTGATGATGAATATTGATGTTGTTGGTAATTTGAAGGTGAGTGTTGATAACGTTGATAAATGATGTGTGTGATGAAGTTAGGATGATGATAAATTGATGTTTGGATTGATGAGTCTTGAAGGAGTTGATAAATTGAGATATTAAATTTTAGATGTCATATAGTTGAATAATGATGGAAATGGTGAGTAGTCATATTGATGTTAATAAGGTAAATGGAAATTTGGAAAATGTGAATTAGGTTAGATTTAGACTTGTTGAATGCTTTAGAAGGTTATGTGATTGAGAAAATGGTTGAAGCAATGTTTGATATGAATTTTGGGTTGCTTTGGTATGGTTGAAAATTGATTGAGTTGGTTTTTTTGGCTTGAGAGTTGGCAAAATTGAGTTTTTAGTATTTTTGGTAAAAATACATTTTTGATGAACTTTGATGGATCATAACTTGAGTCTCGATTTTCAAAATTTGTCAAAAATTGCTCTAAATTAAAGTTCATTGAAAACTCTTTGAATTGATATAAAATTTGTAAAATTTGGAGTTTTGTAGAGGGAGTTATGATCATTCAAAGTTTGGTGTCAAAATCTGATATTCTACAAAGTTACAAAATTTTGTGATTTCTGGTATGTGCGCACGCACACCCCTATGATTTTTTGAACCTATGCGCACGCACACACAGGGGAAGGCTTTCTGCTTAGAGCGCTAGCACAACCTGTGTGCGCACACATCCAATGAAGATTTACAACCTGTGCAGCCTTGAGCGCACGCACAGCTTTGTGCGCACGCACACGTTGGGAAGGGCAGTTTGTTGAGGGCGCTAGCACATCTTGTGCGAGCAAACAGAACTGAAACATTTTGTACTTGTGCGTACGCACACCTCTATTCATACGCACACTTTTTAAAACTTCACCTGGACATGCACACACACCCCCCTGTGCGTATGCACACGCCCTATTTTTCAAACTTAAACTTTGTCTTCAACTATTTGACCTTTCCAATAAGCTTGTACACTTCTGAGATACCATTTTAAGACTCTTGGCCTTATTTTCGAGCATTAAAACATGGGAAAGGTCCTAGGAGGTTTGATTTAGTATTATTTTGAAAAGTTAGAGAAAGGAGGCTTAGGTTTCTGGTGTATTGAGGATGGGTTTGGTGGAGTGTGAAAGAAGAATGGTATATGAATTGAGAAATTGACGAACTAGTGAGTTCAGAATAGAAAGTTGTGAATTGATGATGGTTGTGATGAGTTGAAAACTTGGAGATGAATGGTTATGATTGATGAAATGAGTATGAGTGAAAGTGTGCTATGAGATGTAGCCTCTGAGATTGAATACGTGATTATGATATGTATTGTTATTCGTCATAGGGGCTGTGGTAGTCTCTTGCCTACGTTCGGATGTGAGGTTTGAAGCTGGGCTTCTCACTCATATTTATTGCTCAAGAGGACGGTGGTAGGGCACTCTCCCTCGGAATGTTTTCCCTCTGAAAGGAGAAGGTGGTAGGGCACTCATCCCTCGAAAATTTTCATCCTGAGCATGTGTTTCTCTTTGGTTGTAAGGTGGTAGGACACTAACCCATGGGATAATGTAGCATCTAGAGGAAGATGGTAGGGCACTCTCCCTCGGAACGTTTCCCTCTGAAAGGCGAAGGTGGTAGGACACTTATCCCTCGGAATTGTTCCTCGTGAGTATGCGCAACAGAGAGATTAATCCGGGAGTTGCCGTCCGGATTTTCTGTCGGGTTTGGCACAATAACCGACATGTGATATCATAGCCAATAGGACAGACATTCATCATATGCATCTCCTACATGCTTGATTGCTTTGATTACTTGAGTTTGCCTAATTGTATAATATGCCTACTTGTTTCTTGAATTACCTGTTATATATATGAATACTACCTGTATTTTCTTTGCTTGCATTATCTGTGTTTGTTTGGTGCTGAGGAGGTTAGGTAGGCGGTGGCGATGGGATCACACGGAGGGTAGCTTGGTGAAGACTATGGGACAGCGGTGACTAGTTTTAGATAGAAATTCCCTAAGTTCAGATACCTTTATTTATTGGTTACGATTTAAATGATCTATTTCGTTTAAGCTTAAATATCTGTTTTGTATGAAGCTTTAGGATTGTCTCTGGCGTTCCGGGGTCTTACATCTTACATTATTGGGTACTGTTACCATACTGAGAACCTCCGGTTCTTATTCCATACGTTGTTGTTGTTTATCAGATTCAGGTTGCAACCCAGCTCAGTGAGTTTTCAGATGCAGTTATTCTGTATAAGCTGTTTACTTTCAAAACTTTGTATGTCAGTATTCAACTAGTCGGCCTAAACTTCGCAGGCTATGGCTAGTATATTATGCTTATTATATTATTATATTTTGTTATCTATTACCTTTATCTTGTGCTTTAAGTTTGTAACTTTGTGTGAACGTTCACGCTTTGTAATTCCGTATTTGAGCTTATTTTCTTCATCGGGCTTCTAGAATAATTATTCTTTCTATGTATATTTATGTATGAACTTTAGAATTGTCGTAACCCTTGATTAACTTTTGCCTTATGGCATGAGGTAAGGCTCAGGGTAATTAGGGTGTTACAGTCATCATCTTTGTTTTGCACGTTTCTTTCTTCAACGTCATTATCGTTGCTGCCACTATCGTCAACATCATCGCTGCCACCACTATTGTTTTCTTTTGCGCATTCTTTTTCTTCTTCTTGATGTTGTTGTTGTTTAATTTCTTCTTTTCTTTTTTTTCTCTTCATCCAGAAAAATACACATAGCACATAGATTTTGGTGTATAGTACAAAAAATCTTGGAACATAACACAAAAATTTTGGTGTGTAGCACAGATATTTTTGGATGACTACATATCGAAATATTGATTCACCCAACTAATAAAATACATTCACAGCAAAAAGTTGTGTGCTATATACAAAAGTTTGTGTAATATGCAAAAATTTGTATATTATACTAGTAAAATACCATAACACATGAATTTTGATGTACAACACAAATTTTGATGCATAGCACAAAACTTTTGATGTACAGTACATAAATTTTTGGAGGACTGCATATCTAGAACATTGACTAACCCAATTAACAAAATACATTCATCGCAAAAATTTGTGTGTTATGTACAAAAATATGTGTTCTATATGCAAAAATTTGTATACACTACCAATGAAATACACACAACACATAAATTTTAGTGTACAGTACAAAAATTTTTGTACGTAGCATAGAAATTTTGATGTGCAAATTTTTGAAGGACTAAATACCCAGAGCATTGACTCGCTCGCTTAATAAAATACATTCTCAGCAAAAAACTGTGTGCTATGTACAAAGATTTGTATAATATGTGCAAAATTTATGTGTTATATCGATAAGTTTGTGTTATATGCAAAATTTTGTGTTATGTTTTAAAAAATTATGTTATATGAATAAATTTGTGTTCTCCAACAAAAAGTTATCTACTAAAAAAAACGTGGAAAATAAGGAGTAGTGACGTGTGTACATATTTTTTTCGTTGGGTTTACACCAACTTGGTTGCACTTGTCTTCAAAAATACTTGTATTCGTAGCATCACTCTTAATAAATATTATGCTCATATCCCTAAATTTTAATTATAACTAGAGTGAGACTCACGCGATCTGCGGGCTCATAAACTAATGATAATATGTAGTATATTTTAATAAGTATTATATTATTTAAAAATTAGTTTGGGTGAGGAGTGATGAAAAAAAAAGTGTGAGAAGAGTTTATTTCTCTGTTTGGTTCATGTTTCCTTCGTTTTTGCTTCAGTCATGCGAGGTGGCTATGTGAGATGTAAAACCTGTAAAATTATTAAATAATTATTGAATAAATTAATTATTATTTAAAGAAATTAGAAAATAAAATTTTATAGTTAAATAAGATAGAGCTAATTAAAATAAGAATTTTAATATTAATTTTAAAGAATTTGGCCCAAGATTGGGCCGAACGGGAGCAAATCGGGCCCGTTTTGGGCCCAAAGACCCAACCCATTACCTATTTAATGAGTGAGCTTCAGCCTTCTTACCCATTTCAAACACACACACACACTGAAAATGGAAGAGAGGTGAGAGGTGAGGGTTCCAACTTCGATTTCAATCTTCAATCCATTATATTTTTTGATTCGGAGCTCCGATTGACAAGCCGTCAGCGATCACGCGTTTGTTTCAAAATTATCTACAAAATACAGTAAATTAAAAGGTGAGAAAACCATATTCCTAGTTTTTGTCTTCTCTTCTCTTTTTCAAAAATTTAGTGTTTGGGTTTTGAGATTTTGATGTTTTGATGTGTTTAGGTTCAATCTAATTTGAGGAGATTATTGGGTTATGATAATATAATATTTGAAGAAGGTAAGAACTCTTGCCCTCTGTGGAATTGTTGAGATTTTGAGTTTAGGGATTAATTATAGTGATATATGTGGTTTATATTGAATATTGTTGATTTGGAGTACATTGATGATGTTGGAAGCTTGATTGTTGAGCCTTGGTGGTTGTGATTCGGTTCGGAGAGGCTTTGGAGCTGTGAACTCTCGAGGAATGTTGACCATGAGGTGTCCTTGGGTTTTACGAGGAATCGACTAGGGTACAGTTTAAGTTTCATTTAAGTACCGTGTGATATGATGTAAATTCCTAGGTTAGGTGCCCCTCGAATTAAGGTTGAATGGTATGATTGATTGGTATTATATGTGTAGTGGATGATATTGGATAAGGATTGTGGAATTGTGCATTGTTGTTGTGTTGATTGAAATTGGTATTGGATAGTGAATTATATGGTGATAAGTTTATGTATGTTAATTTGATGAAATATTGGGCCAGATGCCGTGAATTTAGGCCGGAGGCCAAAAAGAGGTAAGGATGGTAAGTGTATGGTTGATGATTGGTGATTAAATGAATGATAGTAACATATAAGTGTTTCAACATGATGTTTTGTTGATTATTGAACTTGAACGATTGGATGTTGTTTGAATTGAATTGTTGAGTTGAGATTTAAGAAAGTAGGAAATTGGTGGGTTATAGATTGAATAAGAAAGTTTAAAATATGAGTTGGGAGTGGATTGATGCTGAATGGCTAAGGTTGGGGTTGATTTAAAAAGTTTGGAATTGGTATGTTTTGAAAATGGAGGTTTTGTAAAGTTTTATGTAAACTGTGTTTTTGGCAAACTTTGGCGAAGCATAACCTAATCTCCGAACCTTCGATTTGTGTCAAACTTGTTTAGAAATAAACTTTGGTCCGAGATGTTTATTTCGGCTGAAGAACGAAGGAAAAATGTTTTAAAATGAGGAAGTTATACTCAATCAAAATTTGCTATACAAAGCTAAAAATTCTGGACTTAGCAGCTTTTTGGAGCTTCTGCAGTATATGCATACGCATACCCCTCATTTGCAAAGGGTCATTTCTATCCAGCGTACATGCGTATGTGGACAAGGATATGCTCACGCGAGATGGGATAAACTGCACTCCCACGCATACGCGTGACACCTATTTTTAGCAAACTCAATTTTATGTTTTAAAACCTAGTTTCGAACCTCTAAACCTCTGTTTTTACTCTTTTAGCCCCTAAACCTTAGTCGTGGGTTGAGTGGTGAGAAGAAGGTTGAGAGAAAAAATTTTTTGGATCCGTGTTGAAGTAGACATGACAGAACTTTTGGTATCTCAATGTCAAATTAATGGAGTGACACATATGGTAAAGTATGAAGAGATCCACAAAGTGTATTTTCAATATAGAAAAATAGGACATGATAAGAAGAATGTCCAAAAATCCAGAATGAAAGCACACCTACAGGAGATGTGAAACAAACAGGAAGAATGGAGGTAGGAAAGGAGGAAAAAAGGGGAATGGTTGAAAAAGATAAGGATAAAATGGTCATAGAAGGAGAGAAGAAAAGTTATGGACCATGGATGCTGATACAATGGTCTGTGAAAAAAAAAACAGAAAAAACTATTAAAGAAAAGGAAGGTATAGGTAGTAGGAACAAAGAAAAAAGCAATACTATAGAAAACGTGGGTAAAATGCAAAAGTCTAGGTTTGCAGTCCTAGTAGAAGAGAAAAAAAAATTTCTAATATGTGCCAAAATGAGGAGAATATAGACATTGAAAAAGACAAACAGAAAGTTTCCAAGGACAATAATAGATATTTTTATCGTAGTTAAAAATTAGTAAACAAAATTGTTAATATTTATTTTTTATCATATTTTTTTTATAATTATATATATGAAGATGTATTCTCTCTATTTTGTTAGTAAATTATAATTAAAAATTATTAAATTTTAATTTGTTTAGTTATTACAAAAGCAACAACCAACAATATATTGAGAAAAGTATAGTTATAAGAATTTTAAAATATGATTATATTTAAAGTATTACAAAATAATAAAAAAATTATAAATAATAAAAACAATAAGAGTATTTTTTCATAAATTTGTTTAAAAAAATACAATAAATATTTTTATTTTGTACTTATTTATACAATAGAATCATTTTTAAGTAGATAGACTCTTTTTTATTTATTGGTGTAAATATTTTTCATAGACGAACTACAAATTTATGAAATGAAGTAATAGTCGTAAGAATATTATGTATAATACATAAGTAGATCAAATAGTGTAAAATTTAAAATATTTTATAATTTTAACATTTGTTATGATAATATTATTATTATGACATCTTTAATGTAGATATTTATACATTTAATTAATATAATATATTTCTATTCAATAATAATATGTAATAACTTAATTAATTATGGAAGTTATGATTTTAATTTTTATTTTTTTAAAATATTTTACTAAAAGTTGATTAATTAATTTTTACGTTTTACCAAGTAATTAAAATTGATAATGTGACATTATTAANAATATATGACTTTAGTTAACAGGTAATTTAAGTGTATGAGTTAAAATTATTATTAGTAAAAAATTTTAAATTTATTATTCAATAAACATACAAAAAGTATATTAAAAAATAAATTTTATATTTTTATTAGTAATTTTAACATGTTTACCCAAATTCTAAATGTATTTAGAACATGAAAAATAGAAATTTTTTAAAATGTTTCTCCAAAAAAAAATATTTTAAAAAAAAATGATATTTTTAATACATTAAATATATTCAAAAATTCAGACATTTTATTTTATAGAGACATTGTAGCCTGCATTATTGGAGCATATGTTACGATCTTGGACACACTCCAATGCTATCGTGTCGGTTAGTTAAGACCATGTCAGTTTAACCCTCAATACTTAGCAAAAAAGTTAAGAACACAAGAGAACACAAGAGAAATGAAGCTTTGGTGAAAAGAACATTTTATTACCCAAGTGTTTGTTGCAAATGATTCACATACCCAAACTCTAACTCTCACCTCCTATTTATAACCATCTACCTCCTCAATGAATGATTATAATTAAATTTAATCAACGGTTCAGATTGATCATCCAGAACCTTCACTACAAATATCTATTCTACCACATTTCTCTAAATATTTATAGATTATTCCATACTACTCTTTATATTTCTATATACATCCACACTTTTCTAGAATATTCTATGACCTTCTAGAGTCTTCTAAAATTTTCTAGGTATTTCAGGACCTTTTAGGGCATTCTAGAACGTTCGAAAACTATCTAGAGCATTCTCAAACACTTCAGAAAATTATATAAACACCGTTAAATCTAACCTTCTAAAATTTACCGTGACATTTTCCCCCACCTAATGCGCAGATATCCTTGTCACATTCTATTCATGATAACGCTCTAGGTGTTCTTGGAATTGCCACCGATTTTCACGAGCTTCTCAACTAGCTTCGGTTATTGGGAGTTCTTTCCACTTGATCAAGTATTGGATACTTGGTGGTACTCCTTTACGTCTCACAATGCGATTAGCTAAGATCTCTTCGATTTCCTTACCAAAGGATCTAATCACTATTGGCGGAGAATGATTCGAATCACCTATATTTGGTTTCTCTCTGTTTCTATGATACGTTTAAGCATACTCACATAAAAACGGGATAGATCTTCAATAAAAGAAGGGAGTTGTACTTTATAAGCAACCTCCCCAACACGCCCAATGATCTCAAATAGCCTTTCGTATTTGTGGATTAATCCCTTATGGACCTTTTGAGAGATTTTAAATTGTTGTGGAAGAAGTTTAATCATTATCTTGTCTTTCATTTGATAGCTTGCATGCCTCTTCTTCTAATCTTTACATTACTTCATCCTCTTTGCAGCTTTGTCGAGGTAAGAACGAGTGACATCTGCTTGTTCTTCCCATGACTTAATCATAAGATAAGCTCCAGGGCTCTTTCTTGAGTAAGAGGAAGAAAGAGAGTATGGTGTAAGTGGCTGTTGTCCAGTCACAATCTCGATGAATTTTTCCTGTGGACTCACTACTTTGCAGATTGTATGAGAACTGAGCAATGTCCAAAAATTTTTTCCAATCCTTCTGATTAGCACTTACGAAATACCTCAAGTAACACTTGAGTAAGGCTTTCACTCTCTCAGTCTGCCCATCGGTTTGAGAATGAAAGCTTGTTAAGAAATGAAACTCCGACCCAAAGAGTTTGAACAGCTCTGTCTATAGTTGTCATGTGAAGCGTAGATCTTGATCACTAATGATGCTTTTAAGCCATCCTCAGTATTTAATCATATTCTTCAAGAATAATTGTGCTGCTTTCTCTGAAGTGCAGTCAGTAGGGATATGTATAAAGGTAGCATACTTCGAGAAACGATCCACTACTACGAGGATAGATCCAAACCCCTCGCAATTCGATAAGGCATAGATGAAATCTAGAGAGATACTTTTTTACAGTTGCTTTGATGGAGGCAGAGGTTCCAACAACCCATTTGGTACCTTATTTTTAATCTTATCTTGTTGACACACAAGACAAGTCTTCACATAACTCTCCATTTCATCTCTTATTTGAGACCAATAATAGAAAGATTCAATGAGTACCAAGGTCCTTCGCTGACTGACCTTGGTGACCAGCCCACTTGGTGTCGTGGCATTCTCTCACCAACTTTCTTCTTAGATTTCCTACTTAAAGGCGTATAATCTTTTCCTTTTGGTGTAAAGAAGGTTGTCTTCTAGCCAAAATCTTAGTCTTACTTTCTCTAGCCAACTCCACCAACTTCTTGGCTGATAGATCATGATGTAACCCTTATTTGATGATGCATATAATTTCTCCTTTGACCATGTTTACGCATTTTCTCCTCCACCACATAGTAGCATTATCAGAAAGGTAGAGAGCTGCAATGTGTATATTTATTGTTTCTTCGACCATCCCTTGACCTTCAAAGTACCTTTCCATTTGCCATAGGAAGTTTTCCACCTCTCGAGTGTCCCTCACGCCATTGAACTCCTTTGGTTTCTGGAGATCAATCTTAGTTGTCTCCCTTATAATAGTTGGTCGGAATTTTACCTTCTCAAACCAAACTCGATCCTTCTTGAATAGTTTCAAGGAATTCTCAAGCTTCTCTTCTATTTGGAGCATGCTTTCTTGAAAACATCTAATTCTCCCAACATGTGAGCCTTGAGGGTCTCTTTGTCGTGTTCTATCCTTTGGAAACGCTCATCCATAGAGGATAGAACATTCTCCAACATAAAAACTCTCTTTTCTAAGAAGTTAGACTCCTTACCTCTAGGCTCACTTGAAAAACGGGACTTCTTGCGTCCCCATTGAAATGGAATAACATTCCTTTCCCTTTGAGCCTCCACATGCTCTATTGTTACACTAGAATCCATACCCACAAAGCACTTGTGTTCTCTCTCAAACCTTGTTCTGATGCCAAATTGTCATGGTCTTGGACACACTTCAATGCTACCGTGCCAGCACTCGAACTTACTTAACCTCTTGAGGTAAAACCAAGTCTGCCTAACTCTTAATACTTAGTAAGAAAGCTAAAAACACAAGAGAAACACAAGAGAAAGAAAGCTTTGGTGGAAAAAAAATTTTATTACTCAAGTGTTTGTTGCAAATAATTAACACACCCAAACTCTAACTCTCACCTCCTATTTATAGCCATCTACCTCCTCAATGAATGGTTAGGATTAAATCTAATCAACGGTCCAAATTGATCATCTAGAACTTTCATTACAAATGTCTATCCTACAACGTTTTTCTAAATATTTTTAAATTATTTCATACTATTCTTCATACTTCTATATATATCCACACTCTTCTAGAATATTTTATCACCTTTCAGAGTCTTATAGAATCTTCTAGGGTGTTCCGAGACTTTCTAGAGCATTTTAGAATATTCTAAAACCATCTAGAGCATTCTCAAACACTCTAAAAAAATTATACAAACACCATTAAATCTAACCTTCTAAAATTTACCGTGACAGATAGGTTGACATGGCTCAACACGTAAATTATCCTTAAGTAATATGACAAGAGATTTCGTGATAATAATTTTTTAAATTTTAACAATATTTACTTCATGCACATGGCTAAATAGGAGTTATATTGCAACTTAAATACTGTCCTGCAATACATAATTTTGCTGTTTTATATACTATTTCTTCATTTTTGTTGCTACAATATATTCAGTTGTTATGACTTTCTTTTACCTGAGTTCTTAGACTAAAAAAAAAAGATACAATATACTCTTAAAATGTGTAATTATTTATAATTACATAATTTATTTTATTCATAAGGTTCTTCAAAAAATTTTTCATATACAAATGTATGAAAGGCTTTTTGATGAATAAAAGCTTGCGTTAATTTGTACTTGTCAATTTACTAGCATTATAGGTTTTGCAGAATAAAAGGCTCGTAAAGCAAATAACTTTCAGCGCATGTTTGACACTGCTTCTGGTACAGATGATAAGTGGGATCGGTAATAGTTGCTCTTTCATCTCCCACAAAGAAGCTCGAGTTCAACATATAATTTCTCTAATGCAGCTGAGTATTCTTGTTGACTTCGCTCTGATGCTGGTCCTGTTCTGGGGGTGATTATTACTTAGTAACAGTAGAAGCCTTGTTAAGCTAAATTGTTAATTTCCAATATGAACTTTTAGAATGGATTATAAGCTGTTCAATTTATGTTTCTTTACACCAGCATCACACCAGAAATTCAATGTGACACAGCTTATGTTTGCACAGAAAGAAAAATTAATCCATGTTACCCAGATAATCAACATTGTTTGGCTAGAGATTTAGACACAACTCAGCTGCATTCTCTTACAAGTTATAAATCGGTACTGAATTTCTTTTGGCCAAGGATGCATTACATCTAACAGTTCATAAACAATAAAGCCCACAAAGACAAAGGGTATGTTTGTGAGTGTTGATTTTGGAAGGAATGGAAGGGCTAAAGATGTAAAATGAATTAACTTTACATTTTAAACCACTAATCAAAACTCACAAATACACCCTAAAAGAAAGGGAAAAAAAAAATCCGACTTTTCTTTGACATTCTGCACAGTTATTACATTCCTTTACTAATTATATAGTCCAAATATTAGGGATACTAATTACAATCTCTAAGTGAAAACACTAGAATTGGTGGTCAGAAAATTTCAGGTAGAGGCTTGTCTTCCAAGAATGACTTAAATAAAACAAGTGATCTTTCAGGCTGTGAGAAAGGAGCTTCATGGGAGGCCCCTCTGATGGTTGCAAATGAGAGAATGTTGCCATAAACTTGAGTCCATCCACCAACCTAAACATAATAATTTCTTAAAACTCAGATTATTTTATGATATGTACATATTACATAATTTACAATGTTTTGAAACTTCTTCATTGGAGTACCTGTTGACCTTCAAACCATACTCTGTAAGGGACTGTTGTATTCAGTCCGAATTGTTTTGACAGCTTTTGAACCAAGGTGCGACTTCCGGTCAGTGGAATCACTGAATCTTGATCACCGCTATATTAAGAATAATATGTTGTTATGCTAATTAATTAGGACTTAGTACTTGATACACCTATATGGGCCCTTCAGGTTCAAGTAAGCAATAGAATCAAGTATAAGAAGGAAAATTATAGTTCTAATTAATTACCTGTAAATTAAGACCCTAACTCCAGCTTTTAGGAGTGCTCCAACAACAGGGAGTGTAGGAACTTCCAGGTTGAGCATATCATAGTCAAGGATGCTGTTACCAACAAAATACATGTCAATGTTTACTGAGTAGACAAGTTATGGTTACTGGATTTCCAAGTTTTAAAGATCAAAGAAGCAATGACATTTGAGTGAAAAACTAATTTTTGTCTTGACAATCCTAGGATGCAACAAGGTTAATTTACACCAATATATTTTTAAAGATTTACACTACTGTATTAACTTGGTGTATGAAATTTGGTGCAATTTTCATTCTCTACTTTACTGTCTTATTTTTTGTTTTATTCATCCAAAGTTTGATAAGATTACTTGCTGCAGACATCCCACTTGCGAACTCCAATGAGCTTGGCATGGAGCACCTGCTGCACATCTCTTCTGTTCAAATAATTTGTAACTTTGTCATCTACGCACACATCGATGCTCTCATTTTCTTTCTGTTAAAAAAAAAAACTCAAGTAAAAAAGAACAAGCCAATTTCAAAAACAGTACTAGAAAATAAATATACTCGCTCCCATAATGACAGTGGCAGATGAAAGGGGACGTAGAGAGTACTAAATAAGGTGGTATGATGTCCAAAGAAGAAGACTCACTTGGGTTTGCGGGCAAATAACTTTGGACTGTGAAAGCACTGAGGAGATGCAAACATCAAGGGTGACATCATATTTGTCCACAAATTTGCTTGTTTCTTTGCTTACTTGGCTCATAACCTTTGAACAAATGGGGGAAACTGAATCTCTATAGTATTCACTGACATACCGAGAATAGTTACAATCTGTGGTGAACATTTCATAAGTTGAATCTGATATTAATCCGTGAGACCAAAAAAACTCGGCCCTTGAATTGAAGTCAGTGGCATATTCTACAAGTGGATTACCCAACTGCAATAATGCAAAGAGACCCTTTAAGCATTAATATTATTAGCAATATCTAAGAATGGAAGGAAGAAAGAAGCATAGTTTATAAATATATTTGGTAAATAAATTGTATATTTCTTACAGCTATGCCTTTCAGATTGAATATCTTTTCCTTTTTGTTGATCTCAGTCATGAGCTTTGCTAGTTGTGGAACATAATGGCCTGATAAAAGAGAAAATGTGTAAAGAACAAATGATAGTGATTGCTTTATGTGTAACCTGCTTTTGGAATTGGAACTGGAATCTTCTAAACATGATAAATGTCCACATTTACCTGCATAACTTTCACCTGTTACAAACAAGTCTCTGTGCTTGAATTGAGGGAATTTGTCGAACCAGCGTTGCAAGAATACAAGATTGTCCCTGGCTTAAGAACTCAAAAAGTACTAGCTTCAGAATTTCATAATGATTATTTGAGTAATGAGTATCCCAAAACTAAAATATTGAAACTAGAAACACTCATAAGGTAAGAGATGAAAATAATCATGTAAAGTGGCAAACCATGCAAAAGTTATGTGGCATTTTTATCACTAATTGCTGCTTTGTCTTAACTTTTTTAAAAGCCTAATCATCTTAAATAATGTACGTGCCTTTTTGGACAGAAGATAGGACTGATTATTAAAGGAGCCTTCTAAAAAGAAACCTATTTGCCTCAAAAGATTAAAAGGGAAGGGGGGGAAAAGTTCTAAAGTAATTGACGTTAATGGAAGATGGATACCTGTTGTTTCATCATTCACTCTGATATAAGAGGAGCTACCTTTAGCATAAGAGAACCCCACTCCAGCTGGTGTCTCCAAATACAACATGTTTGCCACTGCACACAAAGTAACTGGATCATGTTAGGACCATTCTTGAGTTATAATGGAATGGTCAATTCAATGGAATTACCTTTGTTCCAACTATACTCATTTTGAACAAGAGCTTCCCCATCTGGCCTGAAAGGTCCATTTTCTGAGAATGCACCTACTCCAAGGGAAGAACAACCAGGTCCTGTGACAAAACATGAATGAATTATCATATACATATGACACTCTTGAGACTGTTCTAGAGTATGTGTTACTTTCAAATTTTAGTACATTCATAACTCAATGTAGCTTGATATATGTATCCATACGCATTAAATTATTATTGTATAATTTCCAAAGTGACAAATATTTTGGAATGGAGAAAGTATTTTCTTTTTTAGTCTTGGAATTTTGATTTGAGTTTCTCAGTAACATAAAATATAGTTGAAGCAAGTGAGAGATTGCAGACCTCCATTGAGCCACAGCACAAGAGGCTTTGAGGCTGGATCAGCTTCTGATTCAACAAAATAGTAAAACAGAGCCTTGTGTTTCTTCTCATCCACTGTAATATATCCTGAGAACTGTTGAAAGCCTACATGGGGTTGTCCAGGAAGATGAGAAATTCTATCTGCATGAGAAGAAGAGAGGCAGAAGATCTCCATGGAAAAACTGAGTTGTAGGAACAACACAGCCATTATTATTCTTCTCCATGTTGGAAATCGGTTCATGATTCCTCAAAACAAACAAGAGAAGGAAACTAATGCAAAATGGTATGAGAGAGAGCTTGTGTGTGTGCGCGTGTCTTTTAAATTGTTACTGAATGTAACATGGGGTTAATGGTGGGCCAGTTTGTGATTTGGACTCTCTCCATTTCAATGATGATTACAGTTTTAGCTTTTCTTTTTTTAATCCTTCCAGGCTTGAAAATGGTGTTGAAAGAGATGTGACAGAGGCAAAGACCAGATGCAGCTAAAAGATTTGTCCATCGAATTAGGCCTCTGAATGTTTTAATCTGAGTCAGCTTGTAAGCTTTATACTATGAAAAAAAATAATAATATAAAAAAAATAGGCATTGGAATATAAGTAATAATCTACCTCCATAACATTCCTTCTCAACCACAAATACCTTGTAACCTTTTTTACTACTCCAACCTGATAATATAAGGGAAACAATTTTTGTTTATAGCATATATACACTCGAATGTGATCCCAATCTAAATAAGCCTGGTTTCTGTTGTGTAAATATTGTATGCAAAATTAACTAAGAATTTATCTATATTTTATACTTTTGGTGAATATGACTATCTTCTATCTACTAAAATAGTATGTCAATTCAGCACTTAGGTGTCTAAATCTTATGTTTCAATAATAGAACTAACTGATTGGATGATGTCCCTTTAAAGTAAAGTAGTTTTAGGGTCAACTATTCATTTCTTAGAAATTGTGTCAAGATGACAAACATGGTGTATTTATATTAAAAAGATGTCTCATTTCTCTGTACCCATCAGAGTTCTGAGAGAATATGTGTACTTCAATAGCATCTTGGGGGGATATTGCAGGGTGTACTGTAGACAGAGATGCATGGCACTTTCCTTGGTTTTCCCAAAAAAAAAAAAGCTTGTTTTATTGAATAACTTCTCTTATTCAAGAAAGCATGCGAATAAGCAAGATTGGGAACATTGTTGTTAAATAGATTGTTTTTTTTTTTTTTTTTTTTTAATTTGTCTTGCTATATATTTGGGAATGAACTAGTTACCTTAGACAAGTTGTGAAAAAGCGTTTCTTTTCTTATACAGTGCTTCTTCCAATCCTCCTCTTTTAATCTTCGGAACATGTCCTAATACAATGGAACTATTCTCCAACCACCACCTCTCTTCAATCACTTCAATTTTTTTTTGACGCACAAACTCACATGCTAGCCTCTATAAGCTTCCTTGGGGGTCCTCCTTCTATTATTTTTTCCTGCAATTTGCAGCCATGGGTAGCATAATGTATGTGATGTTTATGTTTTGGCAAACATTTCGGTGTGATTGAATGGACCCAATCCAAGTACAATTGGGGTTAGATGGTCTAATCATACTATAATTGCTACAAAATCTAGTCATCTTTGAATATATAGATTAGAGATTGAAGAAGCAGATGGTATAACAAACAAACTATAAAAAGACAAATGTAATTTGTATTTATAAGGTGGGTTCTGTTATATGTTCAACTAGAGGAACTAGTAAAGGAGAAACTAAAAAAAGAATGGTCCCTACCTTGAAGCTTTTACGAAAGGTTTCAGATTTTTCATCATTAGATGCACTAGTGTAATGTCACTGGTGTTTTTTGCATTCATCTGTATTTGTCAAAATATTCTTTCGATTTTCAAAATGCAAATTCTACTACCACCGAACTCTCCAAAGGAGAGAGAGTGAGAGAGAGAGAGAGAGAAGAAGTGCGTGTGTAGTCATTTAAGCTCCAACTTTCGTCCTTCATAACTTGTGTCAAAACAACAAGACTGGACATATTATTTATATATCAACAATTGGAAAAAAAATCAGTAAACATATTATTTATTATAAAAAAAATATAGAATTCAGCATTGGAAGTGGAGAATGTGTGAAAGAATGAAGTTTGTATAATTGCAAGGTAGAGCAGGGACTTACCTTTTTGCTTTGTTTATTCTTTACGTTTCCAAACTTGAGAGCCCTTTTCATCCTTGCCATAAAATTACACAAAAAGTGGAGAAAAAGTTCAATCACTTTTACCCTTTATTTAACTACACAACCTTTTGCTTTCCTTCTCTTCAAGATACAGTTTCTATCATTGCCTACGTCAACCAAACCAAACAGAACAGAACCAGTTTAGCTTCTTTGGCAAAGGGATTAAGATTAAGATTAGCAAAAACCATGTGATGAGAGCAACATATGCACCATATGAAGAATATTCAGACTTCAAACTTATTGCCATCACTGTTCAATGTTTCAAATATCAGTCCACTAGCAACCATAAAAGAAATGTAACTGCAATTTCCAACCATGATCACTAGTTCACTACCATTATTGAAGCATGTAATCTGAAATATGAAGGTGCCTATCCAATACTTTGGCTAGTGGGTTGCAGCAGCAAGACATTGGAGTCCAGTTATGGAGACAGGATTTGTGGCAGAGACAAGATTCCTCTTGTAATCTGGAAAAGAATGGCTTAGTGTTATTTTATCATACAAAAGACTAAAGCATTTTTCTGTATCATACAAAACGGCTCTGACCAGAAGGATAAACCTTCGTCTCTGCCAGAAATAATTTCTAAGTAAATGAAAGGCTAAATTATATCATATATGGTGGGTTTAACTTATTTATCTAACTGGTATCATTCAAAAAAGTATTTTGCTAACATGTTAAAATTATTTTAAATAAATAGACACATAAGACTTGTATCAAAAACTTAAATTTTGTAGTTTTTATATTTTTCCTATTGACAACAACAACAACAATAAGATAAAAAGGAATTGAAAAAAGAGAGCATCATTACCTTTGTACCCGTGCATGGAATTAAGACCTTGGGAGTTGGGATCAGTCTTCACATCGTTTGGAAAAGAGCACAATTTCACAAGTATTTAAATATTAAAAAGCTACTGCATTAGATGCTTTATTCTATATTTGGAGTTTTTTGGACTCATGGAAGAAGGAAAAGTATGATCTTTGAGGTGGATATTTGAATGGTAGGAATCAATGTTGTCTTAATCTTAGGGCATCGCGATAAAAATAAATAAATAAATAAAAGTTGAAATTTGATCCGTAACTAAACAATTATGCAATGTCTTCTAACACTGCTCATAAATAACCGCTACGTCACTGTTCCTCGTCCTAGGAAGAAAATAAACGAGAGAGATGCACAATTAAATTCAGAATTCAAAGACAGAGGAATACTCATTTTTTAGTCCAGAGTTTATATCTTAGCATCAATTCTTGAATCTTTTTCTACTCTCTTTCGAATTTTCAAGAAATCCTTGGCATCTAATTATTCAGAAACCACATTTTTTTAATCTAAAAAATGAATACATGTAATAGATGCTTTACCGCGTTTAATTGGATTTTTTTCAGAAATAAAATAAAAAAATTTATATTTTTCCAAACACCATTTCGAACTTTAATTTCCTAAATATGATTTTTTTTTAGTTTAGAGCAAAGTTCATCGCGCTCCCGCCGAATTCTATAAAAATTATAGGGTTCGTCTTATTCCTGGCAAATTCTCTTCAAATATTTTTAATTCCACGTTTTTAATCCATTTTAGTCCATTATCATCATCTCCAAATAGTATATAGATCTACAGATAGTATATAGAAACAGTATATAGGAGTACACAAAAATACACGACAACAAACATGGCTTATTCCGGTGTTCCTGTGTATCTTTGGAGACGATGATAATGGTTGTCATTGTTAAAAATGACTTTTTTTTTAATTTATAATTAAAATTTTTTTGAAAAAGTCATGCTTGTTGTCTGTATATTTTATTTTTGTGTATTTCTATATACTGTTTGTAGATTTATATACTATTTGCAGACGATGATAATAGATTAAAATAAATTAAAAACGTGGGATTAAAAATATTTGAAGAGAGTTTGCCGGGTTGCGACAAACTTGCTCTAAACAAAAAAAAATCGTATTTAAAAAATTAAAATTCAAAAATAATGTTTGGAAAAATGTAGATTTTTTTTTATTTTATTTCTGAAAAAAATCCCGTTTAATTTTCCCATTCCTGATTCAAATCCTGATAAATATTGAAGAAAAGCATGACAATCATGTTAAAAGAAACAGCAAGTTGATCACAATGGTTTTATTTCTCTTTCTTCAAATTCTTGAGAAAATTAGGACTCGAAATGTGTTAAATCAACTCATGAGCGAGTCTGAATTTGACTCGTTCATAACTTGATAAGTTGAATTTGTGAGCTGATGTGTTGAATTTGAGTTTGAAATTGAATTTATAAATTAAATAAGTTGAGTTTGAGTTTGGATATGCTTAGTTCATTAGCTCGTGAGTTGGCTTGATTAATTATTAATACTCATATCCTATATACAATTAATTTATACTTTTAATATTATATATATGTAATATATAATTATATTCACTACAAGAAACATCGTTAAAATCGATGACCAAATAAATCGACGGCCGAAGTGGTCGCTATTAGGCTTGTCGATTTTTCAAAATTCTAATAAAATCGTAAGCCATCGATAATAATTTAATAAAATCGACAATATTTCTGTTTATAATATGAGTTTGAGAATTTTATCTTCTTACTAAAATCGACGATGTTGCCGTCGATATAATTATATAAAATCAATGACATTTCTGTCGATAATTAATTCAATAAAATCGACAATATTTCCGTCTATAATATGAGTTTGAGAATTTTACTTGCTTAATAAAATCGATAACATTGCCGTCGATATTATTATATAAAATTGACAACGTTTTTGTCGATATTTGATTCAATAAAATCGACACAATGGTCGTCGATTTAATTATTTAGATACCGACAAATTCTTTGTCTATATTTTAGTTTTTTTAGTTTTTTTTGTCTATTTTAAATTTAAAAAGAGACAACGTTACCGTCAATTTTAATAGCTATATTTTTAATTATTTTTTATATTTAAAAAATAGTAAACAATTAATGCAAATAAACTTTTAAATATAGAAATAAAATTTATACAGAATATTAGATAACAAGACAAATAAACTTTTAAATATAAAAATAAAATGTATACTAAATATTAGATAATGAATTTACAAACTTATCAAAATAATAAATAATCCTCTAACATAAGATAAGATAAATAACTAAATTTAGACTTATATTCGTTTAAATTGTAATCCACTAATAATACAATATATTCAATGTAAAGTAAATAACCTACTCGTACTCATCTAAATAATTATCCGAGTCATCAAGATCATTAGAATCATCCTCCCTTTGAGAACTCTGTGATTGTCCTGATCGCTGCAGAATATGTGAGAATTTTCTACCTGGGGTTGTGCTTTTCTGAGAACTTGGAAAAGTAAAAGGAGGAGGTGGGGGAACACGTGATCCAGAACTACTAGGATTCATGACCCTCACATACTCAGTCAAGCTGTTCAATTGATGACTAAACTGATCCATTTGTGAGTTACTAGTGTTGAGATCCTCACGCAAGGATTCAACAGTCTGTTGCCACTCGCTTTTCTCCCTTTGGTAGCAGTCTTCAAGCTCTCTATAATTAGTGGCATGTTGTTCAACTTTCCTATTGGGTATTACGATTCGTTCTCTAAGATCCAAAACATCATTGCTGGTGGTCACGGTTGGCCCATCAACTCGAGGTCGCACCATGGAAGAGTTCCTTACCTCACCCATGCCATATACCCTACCTCTTCGTTTTCCATCCACTGTCTCAATCCATATACTTTCCTCAGAGACAGGCGGTACATCAGTTACACTAGCCTCTATAGCAGCCTGCCGCTCTTACTCAGCCTGAAACATACTCTCTTGAAATATATCCTACAATGAGAAGAAATGATTGATAAACTACTACAAGTATCAATAATGCAAAAGTTAAGGGGATATGTGAAAAAAAATAAGTCCAACATTACAATGAAGGAATGTATCAAGTTATTTCTTTTCACACATTCCAATTTTAAAATAAAAAAAAATAGTTACAATGAATAAAGGTAAGTTACCTTTGTCTTTCGGGAGTGTTCGTCAACTCATTGAGTCCTATCCTCTTTGCGATCTGAGTGTGCTAAAAAAATTCATCCATACGTGATGGTCTTTTAAGCAAATGATTCTACGTAATGTAACCAAATTATCAACAAATATAAGTGTACAATTGATGATGTACTGAATTAAGCAATTAATGATGTATATACTTAAAACCATGTATAAAAAAATCTCTCTAATCAAGTTTCGTCAAACCTTAATACTGATATCTATTTTTTCAGATTATGTCATAAATCTGATACACAGAGATTTTCGTACAAAAGTCATTCTTTATATAGAAAGCAACCAAACTGTTAATAAAAATAAAAATTTACAAAATAATATGTTCAATGAACTACACAGAATTAAGTCCCTAGAGGATAGGACATTATTGCAATCTGATCATATAATTAAATTCTTCAAGAAAGAACCAATCTTAAAGAGTTGATTGCTAGGAAAGAGTTGATTCACTTGAGAGATAAAAAGAGAAGAAAGTTTGGTTGCTAATAGCATGCTTTTTGTTGGATGAATTGGAGGTGTAGTTGAGATGGCATTTTTGTTACCCTGCTTGATGAAATGTTGCTGATATGGTTCACATTGCTTACTCTTGTCTTTTGCTTCTTGCATTTTGTCTTGCAACCTTGATTCCTATTTTGTTGTGATAGTATTTTTTTAATCATTTGAAATGCAACCTACTTATGTTTCATGTACTGTTCGCTACAGGTCTGGTTTCACTTAAAGTTAAAAGAATCCTCTCAGAATCTCTCAAACTCAGCCAGTACATAAAATTACACCCAAATTTTATAGCTAATTAACCATAGTTGAATTACAATTCAACTCATCTAGCAAAAAATTTGATAAAATTAAAGTTCAACACGCAAATCATATTTTGAGTATCAAGATTTATTCTCAAATGCACAGAACCTATCGCACTCAACTATATACTAACAAGCTATTTATCCTTCTTAGCTGCCTGTTTTGCATCGTGTTGTGTAGTCCATAAAGTAGAAATGCATTCAAAGCTTTTCATGTTTTCCAACCACAAGCTTATCCTGCTTTTCTTTTAAACATGACACAGACTTGAGCGCATTTCATTAATCAGTTTGTAATATTGATGCACATACAAAATTATTTAATTAACATTCACAGCAAAATCTCTTATATTTATTCATCATGGATTTCGCATTCAACTCTATTGGAATAAACAAAGATGGACAATGCTTCAGTTCAAAAGATAGTGACCATTATCAAAAGTTATAGCTTCTGGTCTGTTATTTATGTTCTTCACGTAAATAATTAGAAGCAATAGGAATCAATTGTAGGTCATTTTTTCTTTTAACGGTCACTCCAAATTGCTCAGTCATGTTAAAGTCCTCACATTTCACTCCATTAGGAAGCTCCCAATCAAAGTGATATAGTAAATATTTAACCATATGTAATGTAAAGCATATTTAACTCCAAATATCTTAGCTATATAAGAATTTCAAAGATTAAGTGTTATTTATAAAAAGATAGTAAAGTAGTAGCCAAAGCACTAAGAATTGATAGGTACATTAAGTACAAAAAATCAAGCATTCCTATAATAGATCCTATAAACAAACACATTATAATTAAAGATGAGCTCTATAGAGCAATTTCTGGCCCTGGAGGAACTAGAGGGATCAAAAGTATTACTAACTATTCCCCAGTAAGTAGGACAATCCCATCATATTATTTGATCATTTATTCATTGTATAAATTGATTTGAAGTATAAAAAAAATAATTACAAAGTTACTGTAAAATGTTACTCAAGCAGATTAATGTAATATAACATATATATGGATTTTGGAGTATCACTGCTTCTAGTATGGGTCTAATGTTGTTTGCTGCAGGCTTATAAAGCATTGAATGAATCAAGGAAGAAGAGTTCTCTGGTATATTATACTTAGATGCAGCAATAGGAAAATTTATAACACATAAAGTAAAAAAGAGGGTTCTATAAGCAACTTACCAAGCAGAACCTCGCTTTTGAAAAGGTGGTGCCTCCTGCGGTGTGAAGGAAGGTACCTCGAGTTGATTTTCTGGCAGCTGTATTTCTCACCTGTAATTGTCTATAGGCATCAGTGTCCCAATGTCTCATCAATTCACCAAGAACTTCTAGTGGGATCCAATATGGACGGGCACCTTTTTTACGAATGGCATGGAGCATACCTCACAAGCGCTTGGTAGCCCTAAACCTCCAAACTTGATAGATATCTTCTTCTTTCGTGTCAATAATATCAAAGCATTTTTATTTTAAAAAAGAAATAACATCTTATTATTATATAACATACTATGATATATAACATTGTAAAATACGTAAAATAAGGTAGATAAAATTTACTCTCTACTCTGTCCACCAAAATTTTTGAGTATCATCATCTGCCTCATCAAAATTCAGCCAAGGCTTGTTGTAGTTTTTCTTAAAAACCTAAGAAATACGCTTTAAGTCAGACTTAGGTGGGTGCCAACTACATCAAAAACCAAAAAATGATAAAGACATATTACTTAGTAAAAATGAGACATGCTATTCATAAAATTTAAAGCAAATAACAAACTATTTGGCACCATCATATCTAAGCTTGGAAGCACTTGTGCTGGAGTGACCAATGGCAGTGGATGTTCCTTGACCTTGAGTATCTTGGGTACCATTAGATGTAGTTTGTCTTTTCCCACAAGATCCTGCTCGTTTGGGAGCTACAATAGTTGGATCACTCTGCACACCATGTGAGACAGTATTGGAAGGTTTATTGGCTTGTTGAGTACATGATCTTGGCACACTCGAAGTAGGCATCATGTGTATCCGAGGCTCCTGGCGAGAGGGGGTAATAGTAGCAATAGGTAGCGGTCTCCCATTGGTCGAAGAAGTCGTGCCTGATGATGACCCAACGAGAGTGTATGGATCCGCATGTAAGTCAAGGGGCACTACAAAAAAAGGGTTAAAATGGCGGTTATTTTTTTTAAATTACTGCAGTTCCAACCTCCATTTTTACCAAAAACAGCGCTTCCCAAGAAACGTTGGTATTCTAGGGCCATTCTGGTTATTACGGAGGTTTTTAGAAAACTGCCACAATTACCTGTGGATAATAGGTGGTTTTTTTTATGGTTAAAATGGCGGTTTCTGACCGCCATTATTTCCATGTAAAACGGCGATTTTTAAATTGTTTAAATGGCGGTTATAACCGCCGTTTTTACCAAGATATAGTGGCATCATTTTTGTTTAAAATGGCAGTTTCTAACCGCCATTTTTATTAGGGTATAATGGCATCGATGACAGTTTCTAACTGCCATTTTTACCAAAGTATAATAGCATCATTTTCGTTTAAAATGGGAGTTTCTAACCGCCGTTTATACCTAATTATGATGACAATTTTATGTTTTTTAAAATAAGATTGAAACCACCTATTTGAAGTGATATTTTCGAAACTCAAACTTTAAAATCTTGTAATAACCAAAAGGCATAGCCATAAATCAATCATTATAAGATGATTTTTAATTCATACATGATTCAAAGTAACATTTTTCAATAATTCGTCTTAACATATAATCCTTAATACATAAAATCTTTATCATGCAAGAACTTGTTTCCTTTTTGTTTGCACTAAAAGACCTACTTTTTAACTCTTTTGGTGATAGAATCTCACTCTCTTAATTCAATCTCTACAACAAAAATAATTATTATGAGCACAAGAAATGCAAAAAAAAAAGCATATATCGATATATATTTTAATATAGAATTTTATTTTTTCCTACAAAGTTCTAAACCTTTCCACTTATCGCTAATGCTATTGAGATTTTTCTTATTGAGGATTTCTCATAGCCACAAACCGAAAAAGATCAAGGTGTGTATATATATGTATGAAGTAACACAGCAAACTTCTAATAATAAATGATAAATTTTTCTTAGTTACTTACATGGCTTTCTATTTTCTCTAACAGAAGAGAAATTAAATTTAGAAACTTCCAACAAGAAGCTTAGAAAAGTAACAAATTAAAGGGACATACAAACATATCCTAATTAATTGAGCATTTAGCAATTAATACAAAACATTAATTAAACATTTCTATAAACATTATTAAGAATCCTGTTTTACTGTAATTAGAATTTCTCTATCAGATACACACTAAACTTTTTAGTTCTACAGAATTTAATCAATTCCAAAGTCAATGAAACTAATAGACCAGAGTCAAACTTTTTTCCATGTAGGTGGCTTGCTAGATACAATTTCGACAGAACCAGTGTTAGAGAGTAATTAAGTTGCTATGTGCCAACATCAGACAAAATGTTCTTATGCTAAATACATAGTGCATTATGGTCTTCCTACTCTTGGTGTCATAAATAAATCTGAGGTCAGAAATAATTAAATTTCCCATCTTTATTATTATTATTATTATTATTATTATTATTACTATTATTATTATTATTATTTTGAAAAGTGCATCTCTAATTCTACTATTAGCATTGGAAGTAAAATTATCTATATATGACTTACAGGCTTTATCTCAAGCAAAAGATCATAGAATTAATGTAAGTTACAGACTTTATCTCATGCAAAAGTGGATGAAGATTCTTGTTGGGTTGATCCATTTCAATAGTCATAACTCATAACTAGATATATGAATTAAAGGGATTTATTTTTTTATTATTATATATTTATTTGTGTATCTAGCATAAATTAAACATACACACACAAAGGGTGGTCCTTAACGTCTTATTATTGATATAGTAAAATTCTTTTAACAGTTTTGATCATGGGAGATTGTTATTATTATTACTAATATTCATCTCTCATGCATATAAAATGGTAAACATAATGGGTTAGATAGATCAATAATGAAGTTACATGTTTGGCCTTGCTAATGATTATCAAATTAGTTATTTGAAGGGTTAAAATAAGAAATAAACTTTTTATTTACAAAAAGTCAATTTAAGTATCTTTCACTTTATGCATATTCCCCATATTGATGCAAATGAAATTAACAAAAGGAATAGATTTCATATAGTCAATGCAAAACAGACTTGACATACCTCAGTTGCAAGAAGAGAGCTTATTAGATTAGTTTGTGTTGATACTGCAAAATATGGAAAAAGCTTATTAGCTTATTCAGTTTGTGTTAATACATGCAGATGTGGTTTCCTCCTCTATGAACTAATCAATTAGAATAGAGATTAAAATCACCTTAACAGAATGGAGAGTATAGATACACCACTTGAATTATATGTAATAAAGAGGAAATGTTAGCGGAAGAACAGAACCAATTATCTTTACTGCGTGGTCACCACTATACATGGCAACAAATTCAATCACAATAGAGTCTTAAATTCAATTTGATAAAGCTTTAATTTCAATAGTCTTAAATTTTTTCTAGAGCAGCAATTGATATAAAATTTAACAGTGTCGTAAAGGTGCAATTGATATATACAAAACAGCACTTAAACACCAAACTTCAATTATAAATTAGATGCTGAAATCAAAAAAGTAATTCAAATATTGCTACATACACAGCTCCATTTAAGTGCCGTGCCTAGGCATTAACAGCATTGCTCATCAGCTTTTCAAAAATTTCCTGCGAATAGAATTTTTTCATTCACCAATAGATTAAATCCATGGCATAAATAAGTTAGAGGTAAACTTAAATGTTGTCAAAGTATTTTGGAAAAGAGAAGGCGATAACTCGTAAAAGAAAGAAAGTTGCTGCATACAAATACATCCCTGAGAAATGGCAATCTATAGGGTGATTTGGATAATGCAAAAAGTTGCTCAGTTCCTAAGCAACAGTGAAGCCATTTGTAAATTGATCTATTGTTGATTTGTTAATATACTAGTCAATAAAATACACATGTTGTTTCGTTCTTTTCCCTTCTGTTTAACATATTAACAAATGGAATTGCCATTGAAGAGTACCTCAGGGATATTGTTCAATTTAACAAGCAAGAAATTAGCATACTTGCCTTGAGGACCTTTGTAGCCTGTATAGGAGTATCCCACAGACCAGTTAGTGGGTGGCTATAGAAAAATCCTCCATGAGTCCATAGGCCTTGCCTCTAGGGACATAGAAAACCAGCCAACCTTCTTCCCTAGCCCAATGCACAAGCATTGCAAGTGCAATGTTCTTTCCACAGCTAACCAGACCATATAACACAACTTGCTTCCTAACTTTAACATCTAAAAAAAGAAACAGACACGCAAATCAAACTGAACCTCACTTTAAAAATGAATCAAGCCAAAAGAGAGGGTAGGGGAATCAAGCCAAAGACACATCACCATCAGCCTCAAATATGCATATTAATAATAATCTTTATTATATATCCATATAAATATAAATATATTACATATAAGAAAGAAAATTGGGTTCAATAACTACCTTCTGGTCTATGTTAATTGTATTAAATCTTTTTTCAAGTCCATAAATACATTCAGTATAGTAACTATCTCTCTCATTTTTATCTCCAACAAAACTACTCCTATCTATCAAACTTTCAAAACATGAATTTATTGTCAAATTATAACAAAACAATAACAATAACAAAGCCTTGTCCCACTAAGTGGGGTCGGCTACATGAATCAAACGACATTATTGTGCTCTGTCATGTATCATGTCTACAGAGAGACCGTTTACATGTAGATCTCGTTTGACCACCTCATGGATGGTCTTCTTAGGTCTTCCTCTGCCTTTCGCCATTTGTCCATCTTCCATCTCATCCACCCTTCTGACTGGATGTTCTATCGTTCTTCTTCTCACATGTCCAAACCACCTGAGACGCGATTCAACCATATTTTCCACAATGGGTACTACTCCAACCCTCTCCCTTATATCTTCATTCCTTATTTTATCCAATCGCGTATGACCACTCATCCATATCAACATCTTCATCTTTGACACACTCAGCTCTGTTCAATCTCTCCATTATCCTGTATGATGCACCCAAGATACTTAAAACTTTTAACTTTTTCTAGGATGTTTTCTCCAATTTTCACCTCTATATTGGGGTTTTCCCTTCTCAGACTGAACTTACATTCCATATATTCCGTCTTACTACGACTTATGCGCAGACCATACACTTCTAAAGCTTCTCTCCATAACTCCAACTTTTTATTTAGGTCTTTCCTTGACTCTCCCATAAGGACAATATCATCGGCAAAAAGCATGCACCATGGCAGAGGCTCTTGGATGTGCTCTGTGAGTACTTCCAAGACTAATGTGAAAAGGTATGGACTTAAGGATGATCTCTGGTGTAATCCTATACCAATAGGGAATTCCTCCGTCACACCACCTTGAGTCTTCACACTAGTTGTGGCCCTATCATACATATTTTTAATTGCCCGAATATATGCGATCCTTACTCTCCTCTTTTCTAAAACCTTCCATAAGACCTCCCTTAGTACAATATCTACAAAAATTTAAAACTATAGCTTCAATGGGAGTAGATTAGCAGTGTAGCAATCAAGCTTCTAGTAATAATAATAATAAATAATTATAACCAAAAAGTGAAAAATTACCTAAAATCAGAATCAACCATGGAAAAGCAAGCCAAATTCCATATATTAGGATCAAACACTCAATACTCATGTGATTTTACCTTATCTTTTGAATTATTGTTTAAAATACGTATCGATTTTTAAAATGATACTAAATCAATTTTGAAATAGAAGAAAAAAAATTCCTATCTATCGAGCAAAAGCAGAAGCAGAGTATAACTAAGCATGCAGAAATTTGAAAGATTTAAGCTAAAATTTACAAATTGAAGTTGGAAAAAGAAGAAATAGCACTCACATATATGAAGCTATTCTCCTACACTTGGTTTCCATCATCAAACACTGTCATTATCAATCACATTTTTCAAACACAACATAAGCATTCATTCACACAACAACGAGAATACATTTATTTTTTTAAAATAAAGAAAATCTAACTAATGTACTTCGTGTTCAATTTAACTATATTCGTACTAAAGAAGAGACTCATCACAGTATCAAAAAGCATAGAATCGCGCTTTTGAACTCTAAAATGTAAAAGAATAAAAAACTGACTTGTCGATCTAGAACGAAAGGGAGGCACTGAGGATTTTGGCGGAGAAGACACAGAGGATGGCAAGGAGGAAGCTAGAGGATATTGTCGCGGGAGGAGGAGTCGTCGAAAAAGATCGCGACTGGAGGAGATGTCACCGAAGGAGATCGCCACTGGAGGAGGTGTTGCCGGAGAAGATCGTCGCTGGAGGAGATGTCATCGGAGAAGATCGTCGTTGAAGGAGATCGTCGGAGAATGCAAGATGTCATACCTTCGTTTCGAAGAATGCCACTGAGAAGATCGTCACACAGATCGTCGTTTCGGGTTTCAGTTGCTGGAGAGCGCTGCTGAAAAGATTGTTGGAGCAGATTCACTTTTTCGGGTTTCACTTTTACCGGATAAGTGTTAGGGATCCTTGGTTTTGGGGCTTTTTATTTTTAATAATTGCTTAGATAATCAATCGCCAAATTCACCAAAAAGTGCCATTTTAGAAAAATTAATTATGGCAACATCATAAAATGTCATAATATCCGAATATTATGGCGGTTCTTTAAAACCGCCATAATATAAATGCCATTTTAAACTTTTTTTTTGTAGTGGATGACCGGTAGAAAGTCTAGGTCTCCCTTTTCGGCCTCAGCCACAGCCACGGCCACGACCGCGGTCTCCATCTCTACCAACCATATCCTGTACACATTGAAATAAGCAAGTTATTATCTATAACATAACCAATACAAGAAATAAACAAGTTATTATCCATAACATAATATGAATTAAAGTAAATTAATAGATTTGCAAACTAAGAATTTACAACTAGAACCTCAATCCGAGAATTTTGAGCTTCCATCATCATCAATGTAAGCATCATCGTCATCATAGATCTTAATATCATCGTCCTCCTCAATATTTATATTAGGAACTTGGAGGTCAGCTACTTGAAATTGTATCATATCAACATCTCCTAACGTAGATGCTAATGATGGTGGAAACTCGGTTTCTGAAATGATCCTAGTGTGGAGGTTCATCATTTTGATACACCTCGGTTTTAGATTCATTTTGTGCCTCCTCCATTATTTTTTGTGGTTTACATGTAATTACAACCTTCCAATTAGACTTACAGCCTTGTGGATATGGCATGTAATATACTTGTCTAACTTTTTGCTCAAGGATAAATGGATCATAATTCTCAAATCTCTTAGTGCGTAATACTTCAATTATTTTGTAGTCTTTGTGTCTATGCATTTCCCGAGGCCTGGTAGGGTCATACCACTCACAATAAAATAAGGTGACTCTCAAACTAACAAGACTTGGATATTCAACAATCAAAATCTCTTTAAGAGTGCCGTACTAGTCAGATGCATCATTCCCTCCATCACCTTGAGCACATATGCCTGTATTATCTGTCTTCTTTCCACATGCATGTTCAGGAGTATGAAATCTATACCCGTTGACCTTAAACATACAAACAATCGTGGCCCTAGTTTTTGGACCGAATGCTAAACTCAATAGATGAGGACAAGTTATGCCATTAATGGGATTTCTTTACCTGATTTTGTCAAACAAAATATAGTATTTAGAAAAACAAGATTTACTTTGACATATTTTGGTACAGTCAACAAAATGTAATAACTTACATGCTCATGGAACCATGATGAAAAGTTGGATAAAGAATTATTGCTCCCATGGATCTGCTTGTATTGACTTCTAAATGTATCAACTTCAGGACAATTCAACAAGATATGTAAGTGAGCGGCTTTTATTTCCATAATAGTCAACCACCTGTCTTTGTTGGCTCCCCCAGGAACACCCAGTTGAAAAATAGAAAGGGTAGACTCTGATGAACTTTTACCACCATCATCATTCCGATTCGGCCTTGTTCTCTTAGACATTACATGTGGCACAAAGTAATAAGAACAATAACTTGATATCTCTCTAGCCAGGTATGCTTGACAAATTGAACCTGCAACTCTAGCCCAATTTTTTATTGATCTCTTACACGTGCCTTTTTCACGTTCAAATGGATACATCCACCTATACTGAGCTGGTCCATAAACACGTGCCTCATATGCTAAGTGAATCGTTATATGCTCTATTACGTCGAAAAAAGCAGGTGGAAAAATTCTTTCTAACTTGCGCAAAATAACAGGAATATTATCTTCCGTTTGTACAAGATCGCTAACCTGAAGAGTAGATAAACAAAGGTCCTAAAATATTGACTTATTTCGGCCAACAGTACACTGGGTTCGGTAACTCTTTGAAGACTAACGAAAGCAAACACTCCATAAATACATGGCAATCATGAGTTTTCATCCCAAACAATTTTCCTCCCCTGACGTCGATACACCTTTGTAAATTTGAAACATATCCATCTGGCATTTTCAACTCTTGCACCCATTTCCAAATATTTTTTCATTGCTGGAGTGTCAAGATATAGTTGCCCTTAGGCTTTGCCCAATGACCTTCGCGTACCTACACCAAATTCAAATCTGGTCACCTACAAAGCACAGCCATGTCTAACCTTGCCTTTTTATTGTCTTTTGTTCTTTCAGTATCCATAACAGTATTCATTATGTTATCAAAAATATTCTTCTCAATAAGCATTAGATCCAAACAATGACAAACCAAATGATCTTTCCAATATGGGAGATACCAAATATTTTCTAACTCTTTCCCAGACCTGTTCGCCGCTAAGCCTAATAGGAGGTTCTTCATCCTCCTCAACATTCTTCTTAAAACCAACTTTATTATGCCTATAAGGATAACCTTCAGGTAAATATATCCTATGATAGTCAAACTACGAATTCTTTCCACCATAATCTAACCAAAAGGCCTTGGTATCCTCCATGCATACTGAACACGCTAATCTTTTTCCCGTGCTCCAACCAGATAACATTCCATAAGCAGAAAAATCGTTAATTGTCCACATTAATGCAGTCTTTAACTGAAACTTCCTCTTACTATGAATGTCGTATGTTTGGATGCCTTCATCCCATAACTCTTTAAGTTTATCTATCAATGGTTGAAGATAAACATCAATTTTTACTTTGAAATTTTTTTTCCGGGTATTATGAACGTTAGGAACAAAAAAGGGTCTTTCATACACATATGAGGTGGAATGTTATAAGGGGTAACTATAACATGCTAGCAAGAGTACGGTGTGCTAAAATGAACATTAGGAGAAAATCTATAGGAGCAAAGTCCAAGTCTAACATTACGCGGTTCGCTTGCAAATGAGGATGCTTGGTATCAAAATATTTCCATGCTTCACCATGGGAAGGATGTGTCATCACGTTCTCGTTTCTGCAATTTTGGTGATGCCACAACATATGAGGGGAAATATGCATACAACCTTTGTAGCCTTGGAATCAATGGCAAATAATGCATTTTTTTATATGGCACCTCTTTATTTTTTCCCTTCTTCAGCTTAAATCTCTGCTCCCCACAAAATCCTGAGTGTCTATAGAAACATGAGTTCTTGACACTGCAAGTGACAAATCACAAGCAATGAAATAAAAGCAAGTAGAAAAGTTTTGCAGGAAAAACTCCACAATTTTCGGAGCAAATGGTTTAGGCAACAACTACATAAAAGGACAGGACACTAACCTCTCCAGCACCCAAAAATAAGAAGGTATGGTCAGCTAAGGTTCTCCTAACTAATTTTAAGAAAGCAAGCAATCCTGCTAATACCACAGATGTTGTACCCTAAAAATAAACCAAAGAAGATTAGTCATTAAGTAACCTCAAATTAGAATAAGCAACTGCATTAACATTCAAAAGCTTTCAAGCATGCTATTAATATAAAAAAATAAGGATCACAAACTTGGGTTGTTTTGACAAGTTACATGCATTATTCATTTATAGAATAATAATACACTACATAAATGCCACTAAAAAAATTTCCATTTATGTGTAAGAGTAGAGAATGCCTTAGTAGATGAATCATTTTGAGTGAGTGCAGCAGCAACAGCATCACTCAACTGTTTGATTCTCTTTCTCATTTTCAAACCTTCTTTATTCTCCTCCATCATTCTCGCTATAACCCTTGAAATTTTCTCTCTTTTCATTTTTCCATCTTCATCATTATCAACCTTCTCTGGTTTCACTGCCACTTTAAGCACATCTTTGAGCAACACTACATTCATTCTCTGTTCAGCACATAATGGCCATGCAATCATCAGAACACCATGGACAACACTCTCTAGAGTTGAGTTCCAACAGCAATGACTCAAGAAAGCAATACCATATTACATAATGAACACAGGCAAATGCATGTTGAATCGAAAAAGGTTAACATAATGTACAACAATCAAATAACTTCTAAATATGTCATAACTAAAATGGATTTATTTACTACCAATGCTAAATCAAGTGGTTCTAGTCTTCTAGCAAAATACTGTAATTTATGGTGCTACCAACTCATTCATTATAAGTTGAGAACTACAACCTGGAACCATTGACTACACATACTACCATTTTTCCAAGCATGTTAGATCCAAACACGTGAAACAACCATTCATCTGTTCAAGTCACTGCAAAAAAGAAATAACATAAAATCAATCATTCTATCTATCTCAACTCAGCATATGCAAGTATGTAAGCCCACATTCAAATTTTAGCAACGAATAACATAGCTACAGAAAATTAATAACAAGAATATAAGATATAACATAATATATATATAATAAGGTAGTGACAAGAGTAGTATATAGGCCATAAACCCTAACCGAAGAAGAAAGAGGGGAAACTGACCCTCACTGGAGTTCTACCTCGCCTTGGGTTTGTTGTCACGCTAAAAACCCTTGCTCGTGTGATTATATGTCACGCCAGACTACTGAGTAAGGCGTCGGAGTAGTGGGTGCGACAGAGGCACTAGTCACTGCTTTCTTGGTTTGAGGGGGTGTTGAGAGAGAGTGTGTGTATTGAGGGGGTGTTTGAGGAGCGACGGCGACGCAACCGTGACGGAGCGATGGCGACAACGAAGAATGACGCGAGTTGATGATGAAATGGGGAATTTGGGGGTAAAACGAGGGAATTGTGTTTCTGAACTTTGGACGCAGGTAAGTGTTTTTAGTGATAAAAATTGACGGCAAATTTGTCGATTTTAATTTAAAAAAATCAACACCCTAAGCGTCTATATTATACATTAAATCTACACCGTTTATTTGATTTTAGAAAGCGATCTAGACCGTTCAAATTTATCGACGGCAGATGTTGTTGATATTTTAATTAATAAAACAGACGCCTTGTTCATCGATTTTAAAATAAAAGTATTATCAACCCCAGGTTCGTCGACAATGTGACGATAGCAGAATGCATCATAAAGTTATCGACGACCTGACTATCGATTTTAATATTTTATTTTTAATTTTTTTAGCAATATCGACAGCAAGCCATCGAAAAATATCGACGGCAGAAATAACCGTCGATTTTTGGCGTCAAAAGAAATGCTTTTTCTAGTAGTGATATATAATTTTGATGTAGGACATAAATAAAAAATTTATGATTTATTGAGAGATAGACAATACATAAAATTGATTCTTTTAAATATTTTTTAAAATATATAAGTTATAATTTATTGATATAAAATTATAGATTATGTTCCTTTTATTTGAGCCAGCTCGTGAGCTTTCGGTGGGTTGAGCTTGAGCTTAAGAAATAGGCTCGATTGTTAATAAGTTGAGTTGTGAGCCGAGTCGTGAGGCAAGCTCAATTTTTGTGAGCTGAGCTTGAGTTTAAACTTGGTCTAGCTCGACTCAACTCGATTCACTTCCAACCCTAAAAAAATCCTTCATGTTGGTTTCTTTGTAAACAAAAAAAAAGAGACCGAAAAATTTTTTGTAAAAAAAAAAAACGTTTTAGAGCGGAGAGAGAGAAAATGGGAAAGCATATTGGTGACAGGTGAGCCCTATGCACAGAGAAATGTTAGGCCATTAAAATTTGTTAATTTTGGTCATTATTTAATTGTCAACTCAATTTTTTTATTCTAACAATTTAATAATAATATAATTGGTATGTCTAAAACGAGCACAATAACTTTGTTCACATTAGATGTGCCATATTTATATAAACCATCAGATTTCATTAAATCAAAATCAAAGGCTAATATAAAAGAAGAGTATTGATGGATTCTAATAAATACAGAACATCTTAGTATATAAATAAATATCTTTTAATATACAATACTTTAAATGACAACATAACCTTGTATTTTAAAAGAGTAATACCTCAAATAGGTCCCCAAAGATTTAGTTGTTCAACAGATTTGTTTCCCAGAAAAATTAACTAGATTTCCGGTCTCCAAGATTGCTAGATATATGCCATATAGGTCCCCAAATCAGGTTGAGCCGGTTAACACGACACTTTCTCTCCTACGTGGAGGTTATAGGTGTGACATGTCAGGTAAAGTAACACGCATTGCGCTCAGGACACATTAGTCCCTATACACGTGATTAAAATGACGTTGTTTTAGAACAACACCAAACGATGCCATTTTGAGGGGACAGATTCGTTCCCACCTTTGTTCTCTGATTCTCAGAACATTGACCCTCTAAAGTCAAATAGATTTCCTAAAATTTTTGTTATTAGTAAAAAAAAGTCCTTGAATTTAAGTAGGTACCTTGTATAAAAAAACTCACCCTCTCCTTTTTTCTCTATAAAATTACAAGTAGTCCAAACTTTCACCTAAGTTTTATGAGCTAACCTTCATATTCTTCACCCTCCATTAATATTTATTTAAGTTCGTAATGGTGCTTTGACAGTGTGTACATGGATTGCTTGGTGCTGGTGTATCGTGCATATTGCCATTGTTATAGGTAAGTTAAGTTAGTATTTGCTGGATTAAATTGACAGTGAAGAGTAAAGTATGATGAACGTACATGTGATGTTTATAGTAGATCGTAGAGAATGTAGCATTCATTTGTAACACATGATAAGTTGTGATAATAGTGATTTCCAAATGAATGATCAATCGATGACTTCCAGTTATTGAGACAGAGTGATATTTGGTTAACATAGAGGGGTGGCTAGGTTCTTGGAGGATAATAATTAGTGTGACGCAGCGGAAGTGAGTTGAACTATTTTGAGCGTTCAATTTGAGTTATACCTTAGGGATTGGATGTGTTGAGAGTTGAGTGGGATTATTATTTGAAATCTAGTGATGGTGAACTACAAGGAAGAGGCATGACATAATTTATCCTTTAGCTGCTAATTGGTTAGGTGGCGAGAGGAAGTGAGTTTGTGATAGACTTAGTGTCGAAAGCCAGATCAATTTTGATTGAACCACATAAGATGACACCGTTATAATCGGCAGAGCTTAGGATCTAGTTGAAGGAAGTAATAGAAATAAAATCCGCTTGACCAAGTGTTTTCCTAGGGGGGAACCAGTTATGTCAGTAAAGAAGAAAGATAACACAGGAAGCTTTATGCGAGAAAGAGAGTGTGCCAATAAATATTCGCAACTCGATTTAGCTTTTCTTTTGTAATTTGTATTGAAATTCTATCCTAAAGTTCTTCTTAAACGATTTGACCATCTTTCTAATTTTATTCTTTACTTATATGAATTTTATCCTTTTCGAGGTGAGCCTGAGTTTGTTTTGGTATAATCAAGCTCTACTTAAATTTCGGGAACCTGTTGTAAGTGGGGTTGCTCTCCTTCGTAAACTTGCATTCTTTTGACATCAGCTGAGAAGTACTTGATTCGATATGCTTTGTTTTTTCTCTATCAAGGTTTTGACTTACATTCCTTTCTTTGGATGCACCTTAATTCTTCTTCGTGATTATTCTGTTATTTTTCTACAACTTTTGTTTGACCATAATACCAGATATCCTTCTGATTTCTTGCGAACACCGTTCATGTTATTCATTTGTCTTTTGAACTTAATATCTTTTCGAAAATCAACTCGAGCTTAGTTAGCATCTCGTATAATTCCTAGATATAACTATCAAGATGTTAGTTCCTTAGAGCAAGACTTCTGAACGTGGGAGATGAAGCGTGTGAGTATGTCATATCAAGGGGAGTTTTGGACACTTAATTCTTGTAGACTGTATTTCTTGTGATTAAGTTGACGCGTTAGGATGCACCGTTTATAAATATGGATTCCTGAATGCGAAGAAAGCTTTCAAAACTTGAGAGAAAGATTAACCTCCATGCCAGTATTCGTGATACTTGAACCTAATAAACTATTCGGAATTACTGCGATGCATTATCGAAGGGCATAGGATGCGAGCGGATGCAACATTGTAATCTGGTGGCAGATGCCCTGAGCAAGAAACTTTTGTGTATTGCTTGGATGATGATTAGGAGGAAGAATTGTTAAGCAAGTTGGAGTTTTAATTTGGGTGTGCTGGAGGTGTCGGACTGAATTAAGTGCAACTACAAACAATGGAAAGACTGAAATTCAGGAAAGCGCAGCAAGACGATAGAGAGCTACCAAGGATGTTGAAGTATGGTAAACAAGGGGAACTAAGAAGAGATCAAGGGAGACAAGGAAGGAACTTGGAGGAATCAGGAAAAGGGTTTGGAGGTATAAGAAGAGATTAGTGTGCCTAATATCGTAAGTTGACACGTAAACAATTGTCTGAAGTTCATAGGAGTAGATTTTCATTTCACCCTGAAGTTGCTAAGATGTATCATGATTCAAGAAGATATTTTGGGTGACCCAAAGTGAAGAATGACGTAGTGGGGCATATTGATGCGTGAGCATCTTATACTTATTTTCTGATTTTTTAAGTTAGAATTTATTGAATTTAAGTTATTTTAGTGTTAAAATCCTCCATGGATGCTACTTTGAGTGGTTATTGTGTTTTAATTATTTCAGGTAAAATTTGGATCAATTTGGCAAAATTTTGTGCAGAAAAAGGGAAGAAAGTGGATGCTGTCAGCCCTGACCTCCTTGCACTCCAACAAGCATAACTTGAGCTATAGAGGTCCAATTGACACAGTTTCAGCGAGTTGGAAAACCAACTTCTAGAGCTTTCCAATGATATATAATAGTCTATACTTTTTTCTGGAAATACTACCTCGAAGGGCGCTAAACACTGAGCCTGGCGTTTAGTGCCCAGGAAGATAGAACTCACTGCCAATTCTGGCGCTGCATGCCAGAAGTGCAGGTCAACCTCACCCAAAGGAGCATCTTTAGCTAGATTTGACTTTAAGTTATTGTATTTTTATCTCTTTTTGGTTATTTTTATTTACAAACAAAATCTTTTAAGTTTAGAATTTATTTTTTTATTTTAGTTTCAAATACAATTAGGTTAGATATAAAAAGAAAATTTCACCCTTTAGGAGGATCTTCTCTCTTCCACACGTTTCACTTTTCAGAACCCTTTTTTTCTCTGTAAGTCACGAGCCACTAAACCTCCTTGGTTAAGGTTAGGAGCTCTATTTATTTCTATGGATTAAGACTATTGCTTTTCTATTTTAATTAATGTATTGATTCAGTTTCAAGGATTGCTTTCGTTCTTCATCTTATGAATCTGGATAGAAAGACAATATAACCCTTATTCTATATGTGTTCTTGTGATTTTTGAAAGAGTTATCTCACTTGAACAACAACTTGAAAGAAAATTCCTCCTAAATTGCTAATTACTTGAACTAATCAGGATAAGTGACATATAATCCTCTTAGCATTAGGTGATTTGGGGTTTTTGTGACCATAAACTAGAATTGAACTTATCCCTCTAATCTACATTAAGTGACCAAGACATTCGCAATTGATTTGGATTAGAGGAGACTAAATTACTAAGACATTAGAGTTTAGTCAATTACAGTTTTCCATGAAATGAATGTTGCATGATTAAAATAGTTGGTAAGAAAACTTAATCTGGATGAATAAACAACTCCAAAACCTTAATTGCTTTCTCCTATAGATTTCACCTCACTTTTATTGTTTGATTTCTTACTCTTTGAATTTACTGTTTAATGCGTTTAACAACCTTCAAAACACAACTTTCTGCTTGCCTAACTAAGGAATCATTCGACCATTGTTGCTTAGTCCATCAATCCTCGTGGGCTCGACTCTCACTCACCTGAGATATTACTTGGTATGACCCGGTGTACTTGTCGGTTAGTTTGTTGATATAGAAAATCCGCATCAAGTTTTTGGTGCCGTTGCCGGAGATTGACTGTGATTGACAACTACTGGTTGTTTGACTTTTTAGATTAGGCGTTTTTGCTTTAATTTCAGTTTATTTCTTTCTTTAATTTTTTGAAACTGTGGTACTATCTTATTTAAAATTATTTTCTTATTTTTTGAAATTAAGTTTGGTGTCTCCTTAGTTATTTTTATTTTCTTAATTATTCAGTTTATTTTCTTAATTTTGTTTTTCTTTTATTTTGGTTTTCCTTTATATTTTATTTTATTTTTGCTTTTTTATTATTTTTTTATTTTTCTTTATTTTATTTCTTTTGAAAAATAAAATTCTTTCTGTTCTTTTTTCTCTGCTTATCTGTTTACCACATGATGCATTTAATTCTGTTGGGTGTTTTATGCTTAGGAGAAATAATGGAGAGAGATCACATGGGTTACCACTCACACCCAAGGAGTGATTCATATTATTGTGGATGGAGGAACTACCCGAATTTTAGTTGGCAAAGTCAAGAACAATGAAACTTCAGTGCTTCATATCCCATCTATCAAGAACCATCATCCCCTTTTTATTCATACCAAGAGCCACCGTCTTCTTATTCATACCAAAAACCATCCTCCTTTTACTCATATCAAGAGCCACTATATTCATATCAAGAATCATCATCTCCTTATTCATATCAAGAACTATCAGCTCTAGAGCTTGCCATGAAAGAATTAAGGAATACTACTTAAAGTTACATACATGATATGAGAATGAGTATAAAAAATATAGAGAGACATGTGGAGTTGATTACCAAGCACCGGGTAGAGGAACAAGCAAACTCCTTCTCAAGAGAAGCAATGCAAATTCCTGCAAAATAATGTGAGGGAATCATTCAAAGGAGTCCATCCTCTAGTGAATCAGAGAGCTACATAGGGGTTAATTTAATTGAATCATTAATCCAAGAAGTTCTTGAAAAAGGGATCCTTCCAAACACTGTGCAATACTCAAGTCCCGAAAAGAAGAAGAGTTAGAAGTGTAATAGCAAGACCAAGAGACCCCTGTACCAAGTGAAACCCCAATGAAGAAGGAGGTTGTAAGGGAGGAAAATAATTATGGAAATTTACACTCCAATGAAGTAGAGAGTGGCATAGAGGGTGAGTTCATTGAACCACCAATTCAAGAAGTTCTTGATGAAGGGTACACTCCACCCATCACACAACACTGAAGTCATAAAATTAGAGAGGTGAAGGCAATTAAGAAAAGCACTGAAAAGGGAATTGTGACCAAGAAACAAAAGACAATATCCATGAAAAAGAGAAGGTCAACAAAAAGCAATCCAACCCCTACCTCAACAAGCAAGGTGAATCAAGCTAATAACAATAAAAGAAAGCTTGTTAGGAGGAATTCCAATCCGAAAGCACTAATTTTCTCCTATCCTCCCTTGTAGTCCGTTCTTTTAACCAACTGGAAGAAGGGGAAGAAATTCAAGAATAGTCATCAAGTTAGTGACGTTGAAAGAAGCACTTGTTGGGAGGTAACCCAACCAATATTCTGAAAACTGGACCGGTCTGGCCGTTGAACTGGTCCAATTAGGAACCGGCGATGAAAACGGTCTGGTCTGCCTCTAATAATCGTTCCCTTGCAAACTGCTGCAAAACTGGTGAACTGGCCAGGAACTGATCGGTTGGACCGAACCGGTAACCAGCTGGTTCTTGGTAAACGGGGTCATTTTGATTTTTTTGAGAAAAAAAAGAACCCTACCGTTGCCTTTACTCCCTCACGGCCTCACCCCTTCCCTCAACACCCCCTAACAATTCATGAATCACTCTGAAGTCTGAACTCCGAAGCAAAGTTAAATCCCCAAATCAAAACCCTAGGTTCTCCCTACAACGTTTCTACCGCAGTGCTGCCGCCGTCCATGGCCAAGCCCTCTTTTGTAGCTTGGTGTTCTCCTTCCCTCTGTCCTTCGTCCGTCCTCCGTGCTCGCTTTTCTTGGCTTGGAGCATCTCGCAGTGCGCTGCTCGTCGTCCCCCCGGTCGCCGTTCATGTCTCCGTCGAAGGTTAGTGTCACTGCTTTCAATTCTTCAGTTCTTGTTCGTGTCTCCGTCTTCTCTCCCCAAAGCTTGCCTCTGTTTGCTCATTTTTAATGGGAAATTGTGAAATTGCTATTTTTTGCTGATTTTGTGCTGCTGCTTTTTTTACTTCCTGAAATTTTTGTCGAAAATTTCTTACTGCTGCTAAAAATGAAAATAAAATCATTATTGAAATTTTTGTTTAGGGATTAGGAATTACTTATTGCTATTTTGTAATGTTTGTTGAAATTTTAGGTTTAGTGTGATTAGGATTACTTGCTGCTGTTGAAATTTCAGGTTCAGTGTGGTTAGGGATTAGTTGTTGCTGTTTTGTAATGTTTGTTGAAATTTCAGGTTTAGTGTGATTAGGGATTACTTGTTGCTGTTGAAATTTTAGGTTCAGTGTGATTAGGGATTACTTGTTGCTGTACTTGCTACTATTGAAATTTCAGGTTCAGTGTGACTAATGATTACTTGTTGTTGTTTTGTAATGTTTGTTGAAATTTCAGGTTTAGTGTGATTAGGTATTACTTGCTGTTGTTGAAATTTAAGGTTTAGTGTGATTAGGGATTACTTGCTACCGTTTTGTAATGTAATAATGTTTGTTGCTGAATGATAATTTTTACTGCTGCTGTTTTTAATTTTGTGTATGATTTGTTAATTTCAGTTATGAATGATAGTATTAATCAAGAAGTAATTGCTGATAACAATGCATCTGTGAATAATAACTTGCCTACCAATCCTCCTATTTTGATTTTGTTACTGTCAAATTTGCTCCAGTCCATTTACAGGTTCATAAACACGGATGAAGTTGCCTTTGTTAATAACTTCTATGTTTCTTTTGCTTTTCTAGGATTTTTAATTGATATATAACTTCATTTCAGTCACTATTTTTCTTGCTGATCTGCTAATGGTTTGGTATTGCTTTTACAATTGCTGCAGCTACTACTGAATAGTTTCTGTGCACATGTGTGGACCATTTATTTAACATACATGGCAAGTTGAGAAAAACCAGAGCCATGCATTTGATATAAGGCTTGGCTTTTTAGATTTGTATATTTAGTGTTTACAACCTAAGCAATTTCTTTTTGCTATTATTATTATTATTGCTTACCATATCTGTTTAGTAATACTTTTTATATTTTTCTCATTTTCAATTTGTTATAAATTTCTTTTGTACTCCATAATGTAATATATACTAAGGGTGTCTTCATGTTGGCATTTAATATTTAGGTATTTTTTTTATTATTTAACTTTTGAGTTTGTATTTTGATAAGATCATATGAATTTAGTTGATGATATTTTATGTATTGTTTTAAATTTTGAATATATTTTAAGATTTATATTAGACTATAATTATATTTTAGGATGTTTATTTATAATTTATTTATTATTCTATTCATAAACGGTTTTTTCGGTTGAACTATTGATTGGACCGGTTGGACCAATAAACCAGTAAACTAGTAACTAAAACAGTTTGACAACCAGTCTGGTTCTCAGAACCTTGAACCCTACCCTTAGTATCCTTTGATTTTGTGTTCATTTTGAGTTTTATTTATATGTGATTTTTATTCATAGTTTTTTCTTGGTTTCTTTATGTTTGTGGTCATGCAAAGTGTTTAAAATAGAAACAGGAGGAATCTGAAAGAAGAACAGAACACCTTGGAGAGGAGTTCATTCGGGTGCTCTGGCGCTAAACGCAGGCTGGGCGTTTAGAGCTAGAAATGGCATAAAAGTTGAAGTGATTCTATTTGCTTGGCATTAAACGCCACGAGCGGCGTTTAGCGCCCAAGATGGCACAATTTGGTGAAAGCTTTCTATTTGGCCGGCACTAAACGTTGACATGGGCATTTAGCGCCAGAGCCTCATTCCAAAAAAAATGTTTCCCTTCTATCACTCTTATCTACTTTTGCTTTATTTTTGTTTTTACTTATCCGTATGTTTTTTATGTTCCTCCCTATTTTCAATTTTTCTTTTCTTGGGGACAAGTAAACTTTTAAGTTTGGTGTTGTCGAGCGAGCTCTCTATTTATCTTATTATCAATGGCATCAAAGGGAGGTGAATCATCTTCATGGGGGAGACGACCACCAGGATCAGGATGACTGAGGTGGTTGAGTTTCATTATCTTCTACTTATTTTATTTTCTATTTTTCACTGCTTTATCTTATTTCTTATTTTCTATTTGAAAACCTTTGCATGATTAGTAGTAGTACTTTATTGCTTTCTAGTTTATTTATTTATTTTGATGTTTTATTTTTACTATGAAAGAGGCCTCACGTACTGCCCACTAAGCTTGAAAAATCAAAACAAAAAGAAAATAAGTAGTAAAATGCATGAGACTTAAGTTATATGTTATGAGTTATTCTGATTACTTTGATGTGTTGGTATTGTCTATCATTATGAATGTACGAACTGCACAGTGCATATTTGATCTTGAAGTTAAGGATGTTGACTCCTAAGGTACAGGAAGCTAGAGAAGTATTATGGATTCTCTAAAGTGAGTAAGAAAATAATCCTTGAAGCAAAACAAACAACAAAAAAATGAAAAGACAAAAACAAAAAGCAAGGTCTAAGGCTCTAAGCATCAATGGTTAGGAAGGTCAAACATGATTAAAAGCTCAAAAAGTTATTTTCTTAACCATATGCTTGTGGTGTGAATGTGTCAAGTAATCCTTGAGACAGAGCACTAAGAGTCAAGACCAAGTGCAATTACAGAGTATGCCAAAGGGTTTGAGCACCACTGACTGGGAGAAACTAAAAAAAATCAAACTTCAAAAGAGCTCCCTAGTTAAGTGCTTGTGGTGTTTTTGTGTCGAGCTAAGCTTGAGACAAAACACTTAGAGTAACGGCTAGGCTCAAGGTGCAAAGCACTAAAGAAAAGAAAAGAAAAAGTTGTGTTCAAGGATTAATCGAAGCTTCAAAAAAAAAAAGAGAATCCATAATACTATCTGAGTTCTAGTTCTACAGGATGTCAATATTTATGAGCTTCAAAGGATAGTGAGATGCCAGACCTATTCGTAATTATAGAACCATAAACCCTACTCAGTAATTAGACAAGAGCTTAAATAAACACTCATGTCTTAGGCATTTTTCTCTTCTTAGTCCTATATTATTTTTAGTTGCTTGAAGACAAGCAAGAGTTCAAGTTTAGTTTGTGATGCGTAAGCTTCTTATACCTATTTTCTGCTTGTTTTAAGTTAGAATTTATTGAGTTTAAGTATATTTTAGTGTTAAAATCCTCCTTGGATGATACTTTGAGTGATTTTTGTGTTTTAACTATTTCAGGTGAAATTCAAATCAATTTGGCAGAATTTTGTGCAAAAAAGGAACAAAGTGGATGCTGTCAACCCTAATCTCCTTGCACTCCAATGAGAATAACTTGAGCTACATAGGTCCAATTGATACGGTTCTAATGGCGTTGAACACTGCCTCGAAGGGCGCTAAATGCCGAGCTTGTTATTTAGCGCCCAGGAAGATAGAATTCACTGCCAATTCTGGCACGGAACGCCAGAATTGCGGGTCAACCTCACCCAAAGGAGCATCTTTAGCTAGATTTGACTTTTAATTATTGTATTTTATCTCTTTTTTTAGTTATTTTTATTTACAAAACAAATCTTTTAGGTTTATGCTTTATTTTTTATTTTAGTTTCAAATAAAATTAGGTTAGATATAAAGGGAAAGGATTTACCCTTTAGGAGGAACTTCTCTCTTTCGCACGTTTCACTTTTCAAAACCCTTATTTTCTCTGTAAGTCATGAGCCACTAAACCTCCTCGATTAAGGTTAGGAGCTCTGTTTATTTCTATGGATTAAGACTATTTCTTTTCTATTTTAATTAATGTATTGATTCAGTTTCAAGGATTGCTTTTGTTCTTCATCTTATGAATTGGGTAGAACGATAGTATAACCCTTATGTTATATGTGTTCTTGTGATTCTTGAAAGAGTTATCTCGCTTGAGCAACTGCTTGAAAGCAAATTCCTCCTAAGTTGCTAATTACTTGAACTAATCGGGATAAGTGACATATAATCCTCTTAGCTTTGGGTAATTAGGGTTTTTGTGGTCATAAACTAGAATTGAACTTAACCCTCTAATCTACATTAAGTGACCAAGACATTGGCGGTTAATTTGGGTTAAAGGAGACTAAATCACTAAGACATTAGGGTTTAGTCAATTACAGGTTGCCATGAAATGAATATTGCATGATTAAAAGAATTGGTAAGAAAACTTAATTTGGACGAATAAACAACTCCGAAACCTTAACTGCTTTCTCATATAGATTTCAGCTCACTTTTATTCTTTGATTTCTTACTCTCTGGATTTACAGTTTAATGCATTTCACAACCCTCAAAACACAACTTTCTGCTTGCCTGACTAAGGAATCATTCGACCATTGTTGCTCAATCCATCAATCCTTGTGGGATCAACCCTCACTCACTTGAAGTATTACTTGGTACGACCCGGTGCACTTGTCGGTTAGTTTGTGGATATAGAAAATCTGCATCACATATGACTCAACATTTGACGCGTTAGAAGGTAAACTATTTGTTGGAGAAATTGGCAAGACTGTACATCAAGAAAGTACTGAAGTTGCACGTGTGCTAACCATCTCTGTATTGAAAGGAACTCGAAGAATCAAGCGTCTTAGGTCCCGAATTGATAGCCGAGACAACGGAGAAAAACTAAGTGAATTTGAGTGAAGATTCTAACTGCGCAAAGCTGATAGAAGAGTTACGCGAGTATAAGAGGAGGAAACCTAAATAGTTTAAGGAAGGAAATTACGCATTCTTGGAGATTACATCAATAGGTTAGAATCGATGAGCAATCAAAACTAAGGGGTTGAAACCGAAGTGTATTGGGATTGAGTTAGTGGAAAAAAATGGAACATTTGAGATTCTGAAGAGAATTGGGCCGGTGGCGTATCAAGTAACATTGCCCCTACATCTTTCAAACCGGTACGACGTATTTCACGTCTCACAGTTTCAGAAGTATACTTCTGATACCAATCATATTTTAGAACCTGAACCAGTGCAACTGAGAAAGGATCTAGTGCTTCAAGTAACTCCGTTTAGAGTTGACAATACCAGTGTTAAGCAGCTATGTAGAAAAGGAGTTTTATTATTAAAGATTGCTTGGAATCGAGCTAGAATTAAGGAACACACCTGGGAACTTAAGTTAGAAATAAGAGAAGATTACCCTCACCTATTTCAGGTAACTGAATCTTAATTTTGGGGACGAAATTCTTAATTAGGTGGGTAGGATGTAAATCCTGCAAAATTAATAAATAATTTGCCAATAAATTAATTATTATTCAACGAAATTAGGAAATTAAATTTTGTAATTTAGAGAAGTAGAAATAATTAAAGTGCAAATTTAAATATTAATTTTAAAGGTTTTGGTCCAAAGTTAGGCCAACGGACTAAACCAACTGAACGGGACCTATATTGGGCCCATGGCCTGACATATATATACAAAGTTCAGCCTCTTCTTCCCCCCAAGAACTTCATTTCATGCTGAAGAAGAGAAGACTTGCTTCAAACCCTAACTTCCATTTCACTTCCAACTTCAATTTCACATAACTTTCAATCCGGAGATCCGATTGACGAGTTGTTTATTGCCACACATTTTTCTCGGAGTCCTCTTTAATTCTATCCAAATAAAGTGGTAAGAAATTTGGTATTTTGTGCCCATTTCTCTATTTCTCTCTTTTCCATGAATTTGGTTTGGGTTTTGAGTGATTTTGATGATTTTGGTAGTTTGGGTGCAATCTAACATTGGATAATTGCTAGATTTTACTCCAATCATCAATGGGTAAGGTAAAAAACTCTAAACTCTTGTGGGTTGTCCAATTTTGTGAACCCTAGTACTAATATTGATAAATTGTACGAATTATATTGAAATTGCGTTGAATTGGTGTTGAATCGGTGAATTGGAACGCTTGGAACTCAGCTTTGGATGGCTGGAATTATTGGATTTTATTTAGAGTCTTTGAAGCTTAAAGTTTGGTGTTTTGAGCTTAAGGAGAAATCGGCCAAGGTATGATTTTAGTTTCTCGTAGTTAATGTATAATGTCATGTGAAAACTTAGGTTAGATGACTGTAGGATAAGTTGAATTATATGAATTGTTGAGGATTAGTGATTATTGTTGAAAATTGTTGAATAATTGGGATAAATTTTGTATGTTAGCATATATGGCTTGAGTGAGAAGTGTATAGACAAGATTAGGAATGTTTGGAATTGTTTTGGTTATGAAATCGATGGTTTGGAATTGATGAATTTATATGTTGGTATGTTGTAAAATGATAGAAAAGTATGTGAACATGTTGTAGGAACATTTGATGTGGTTTTGATTGTGGATCATTTGGGATGAAAGTAGTAAAAATTGAGTGTTGATATGTTGTGGAAGAGATGGAATGGATATGGAATTGCTATGAATACAATTGGTATTGTTTTGGGGTGTAAAACATTGGTTTTGAATTGAGGTTTTGGTAAAGATAGAGGTTTGGTACATTTGGTAAAAACTTGATTTTTGACTAACTTTGGTGGGCCATGACTTGGCTTCCAGACCCTCAAGATTTTTGAAACTTATATTGATTGAAAATTGGATCCGTGAAGTTTACAATGTTTGAAGACCGGACAAAAAATGATTTTTAACCAAAAGGTTATGCGCATTCAAGGTTTGGTGTAAAAATTTTATTTTTAAAACTTAGCAGCTTTTTGAGGAAATTAGAACCCTGTGTACATGAACATGCACGCGATGCAAATCCTGGACTCAGCCCAGATGTCCTGCGTGCGCAGGCATGGTCTGCATACACGAATATGTCAAAATTCCACTCATGCGTACACGAGGACGTGCATGCGTATGCAACTTTGGCATTTTTACAACAATGCGTACGCGAGCATGGACATGTGTACGACTAACCCCTATTTTTTTGAAAAATGTGTTTTTGAGTTTCAAACCATTCTTCTAGCTTTCCAAACCTCTGTAACTACCATTTGAAATTTCCTAGCTAGTGTTTTGGCTTTTGGGGTGAGCGAGAGCATACTGGTAAAATAAAATAAGTAGTTTCTATTTTGTATTTATAGCCAGAGACTTAAGGTTACAGAGTACTATGGGTAGGTTAACTAGAGTAGTTTCGTGAAGTGTTTTGAGCTATTTAAAGAGAAGATATTGAAGCATTAGTGGAGTTAAGTTTGAAGAACTATATGTTAATTATAAATATAACATTGGGCATGATTTAATTATAAATGTGATTGTTTTATCTTGAGCACTCTTTCTCGAAAGTGCAACCCCAGTCGGATGGTGTAAGGTGAGGATCCCCTTCTTTATTCCTCTTGGTATTGCAAAATCTCCTCCAGCGAGATGGTGGGAGGTTGGGATCCCCTCCTTTGTTACTCTTGGAGATATGAAAACATACCTCTTAAGTAAATGCAAAGGTTGTGGTTCGCCCCACTTGCTCCACATTGGTTAGTTGTGGCTCCCTGGGTAGATGAGAGGGTGTGGTTTGCCCCACTTGTCCCCGATTGAGATAATTTTGAGCTTCCTGGGTAGATGCAGTGATCGCCCCACTTGCTCCAGGTTGGTATTTGTGATTGATCTTAATCTCCCTGGGCAAATGTAGTAACTTGCCCCCACTGATTCCGAGTTGATATTTGAGATTTTTTTGACCCAGCTACATGATGGATGATTGATTATTTATATATAAATTCATATGCTTTTAGATTCGTGTTGCTGGGATTGTCCAGGGTTCACTACCAGACATGACAGGTTTGACTAGATAACCGACAGATGATATAATCAGCCATAGGGCAGACATGCATCATGTGCATTTGTATGATTTGTTTGAGTATGCATATTTTAGTTTGGATTCTTCAGAGTTAACCCTTGGCAGCACTAGATTGGTCAAATTGGTCTATAAATTGAAAAGAGGAAAAAAATATTTAAATTTTAACAACAAAATTAAAAATATATTTTCTCATAAAATAAAAATCAAACTTTTTACTTGGAAGCAAAAAGTATTTTTTATATTTTAGTTATAAAATTCACTAAAATAGTTTAAATATATAACATACAATAAATTATGAAATATGATTATAAATTGAAGTAAAAAATTTAAGAAATTAAAATTAATGAATTTATAATATTTTAATTTTTTACATTTATATTTTAAATTAACCAATAAAATATATTTAACTTCTTATGTTACTTAAAAAAATAGTGTATTGAACAGGAATAAAATTTGCTTTAAATAAAATGATGTATTTATGATTGAAATTAGAGGACACATATTTGTTTACTTTCTTTTAATAAATAATCTAAAAAAAAGAAAGTGTGGAACCAGTGAGAACCAAGAACTCAACGCTAGTAGCGTGGCAGCGTGCAACTGACGCCATAAAGAGTAAACGCAAGAAGTTGAGGCCTTAGCTCAAGTAGTAAACCATATGCCTTTTAATATGTTACACCTAGGTTCGAATCTTGGCAAATGCGCCAAGTAATGAATAGAAATCTTTAAAGTTATGTAGATAAGTGTGTAGTGTGGGTGTGTTGTAGTATTATAATAACTAGGATTAGGGATTGTCCAATACATCTGAAAAAAAAAGTAAACACAATTAATTACATCTTATAAATTACGCGTGTGTAAGTAACTCTAACTTCGGAATAGCATATAACATTATAATGTATAGGGTAGTTATCTAACCTTGCATTAGGCAGGAACATGTATTTTTTGGATTCTTCAAAGTTGACCATTGGCATAACTAGATTGGTCAAATTAGTCTATAAATTGACAAGACTCAAAGAAGGTAGGGATAGGGTGAGAATTCTTTTTCAAAAAATACTCACACACTCATATCCCAAGCGACTTTCTAATTCTGTCACGAGTTTATTTTCTGTAGAGTTCTTTCCATGTCTTTACTTTTCTTTTCAAATTCTTGTAATTTCCTTTTATGCAGTTTATTTCTCTTTCGCAAAGTCATTTTTCTTTTTCTTTAAGTTCTGACTTGTCATTTTAATTTCAAAGTCTTTCGACTTTGTTGAGGGCTCTTGTTTACTTTTTTTTCCTTTCAAGAATTTACTTTTCTGTATTTTTTTCTTTCTTACTTTAAAGATCGTTATTTTAGTTTGCAATTGGTTACTTCTTTCTCTTCGTTTGTTCAAATTTAAGTCATTGGTGCATAAAAAGACAATTGGTACTTGGAAAATAGGAGTAGATTTGATCCCAGATAATAGATATCAAACTAAGATTACCAAAAATCTGCATAACAAATTGGCATGTCCAGTCAGACCATTTTTGTGAATTATGTCAAAGATTTTTCTTTTTATCATGGTATTGATTTAGTGTTTGCAACTTCGGAGTGGCAGGATCATCAATATGATTGAAGAAACTTTAAATAGTAATATGGAGTCATCATCAAATAATAATGCCCTTGTGTAGCATAGAATTATGCAAATTTAGCATCCCAGGCAAAGGGAAACACTTAGCGTTCTGGGAATAGTTCTAGGGAGAATGTTGCGATTAATAATACAACTATTGAGAATAGTGGGCATAACCCACATCCTCGAATTTCTCCAACGCAATCTCAACCATCGGTAACTACAGGTTGGCCTCTGTTTGGTCTTCCTCTAGGTTATACCCACCTATGGGTGGTTATGCTCCTCCAGCATGATTTGAAAATGCGCCAGTTGTGGTAAATAATTAGCCAAGTTTTTCTCATTTTGATATGAGCCGAAATGACTGAATTGGTTTTACGTCAAATAGCACATGGTCTTTAGCTGTCTTTTGACAGCATATTGATGAAAGCCGTCATGATTTAGTCAATCTGTTAACTTAACAAATGACTACTATTTTAAATGCTATAATAGCTGACAATGAAACAAAATATGAGCGTCTGACTAGGTATGTCAAATGGATCGCTCGAATTGTTGACTATCATGAAGGGCAACCTCATCATCATAATCTTAGGCTAGATAAAAAAAACTTAGAAAACATTCAAGAAAATTTGTATGATAACCTTACTGAAGAGGAATATATGCCTCATGTAGTTCAACGCAATCAGAATGCTAATGATGTGTTAAATAAAATCCGCCCTAATCAACGTGGTGTTTCGAGGGTTACCTGAAGCTGTAGGTCGATCTCGGACGAGATCTTCTGAGCTTGTCGGAGCTGTCGTGTCCGAATTGCTAGATTTGGTGATGGTGCTGATCCTTTGTCCCCAGAGGGTGGGGGGTACCTGCAAGGGACTCGATGCTTAAGTTAGCAAGGATATTAAGCAGGTATTTAGTAGAATCAGAGTATGAGTTATACCTAGGTGCTCTAGTGTATTTATAATGGTGGGGAGTGACCTTTCCGGAGATAAGATAGTTATCTTATCTTATCTTATCTTTGAGTGAGGTCTTCTTATCTTGAAGGAAACCGCCTTTATCTCTACGGGCTTGGGCTGCCCTTGGATTCGGGACATGTTCCTCTGTTTGGGCCCTTTATTGGGATTTCCTGTGACTTGGCCGAGCTCTTTGAGAAGAGGTCGGGTCATCCTGACCTGAAGAGGTCGGTTGCTTTGTCTATAGAACATCCCGGGTCGGACATCTTTGACCCAGGGTATGAACAGTGCCCCTGCTCGAGCTTGGTCTTTATTTGGAGGTCGAGTCTTAGTTTTAGGACTTCGAACCTTCTCAGGTGAAGCCAAACTCGAGCATTTTGTCGATTTTATCCTTGTAGAATTTTTTGAATGCAGAACATTTCGTTTTCTCTGAGAGTGCGCGCTTTTTAGCGTCCTTGCCTCGGGAATGCACGAGAGTTTTAATGCCCTCATTAATTGGTTTTCAATGCCCCGTTTCTTTTCTTTTATTTTGAACTTTCACACACAGAAACGGTTTTTCCTCTTTTCTGTAACTTCCCCTTTTCTTTCTCACTTTTCTGTTTTCACCTGTGTTCCGCCCTTTCGCGTCTTCTCTTTGCGACGTTGCTTGGTGATCGTAGGTGCCCTCTTTGTTTTTGACGACCGCTTTGTCTTCAATCTTTCCTCTGTACGCTTCCCCTTTTCTTAGGTTGGTTCATCTTCTCTTTTGCTTGCATTATTTTGTTTTCTTCGTATAGTAGGGTTTTTTACTTGAGTAATTTTTGGAAAGTTTGAACCTTTTTGCATTTCTATGCTTTTTGTCACTGTGATTTCTGGTTTCTTCTTTTCTGGCGTTTCCTGAATGGTTGAAGCTTCTAGGGTTTTACATGTTGTTGCCTATTTCTGTATAAGTGGCTTGTTTGATTTTGAAGAAAGATTGTTGGTGCACGAAATTGCAATCACACTTTTGCAATCCGCACAACTAACCAGCAAGTGCACTGGGTCGTCCAAGTAATACCTTACGTGAGTAAGGGTCGAATCCCACAGAGATTGTTGGTTTGAAGCAAGCTATGGTTATCTTATTAATCTTAGTCAGGATACCAATTATAGTTATCAATTGACTTGCAAATAAACAAGGGAGCATGAATTAAATAATATGAAATTGGAATAAAAATCCTAATTAATGTTGAAAAATTCGAAATTACTTATTATGCAATAATAGAGAATGTGTTGGAGTTTTGGAGATGCTTTGTCCTCTGAATTTCAGCTTTTCTCTTGTATTCCTCTTCCCTCACGCATGCAAAAGTGCAAAGTTCCTTCCATGGCAAGCTCTATGTAGGGTGTCACGTTTAGACTTTTCGGATTCTCATGAATGCCGCCATCAATCTAGCTTATACCACGAAGATTCTGATTAAGGAATCTAAGAGATACTCATTCAATCTGATGTAGAATGGAGGTGGTTGTCAGACACACGTTCATGGATTGAGGAAGGTGATGAGTGTCACGGATCATCACCTTCTCCATAATTAAGCGCGAATGAACATCTTAGATAGGAACACGCGTGTTTGAATGGAAAACAGAAATAATTGCATTAATTCATCGAGACACTGCAGAGCTCCTCACCCCCAATAATGGAGTTTAGAGACTCATGCCATCAAAGAGTATAAAATTCAGATCTAAAAATATCATGAGATACAAAATAAATCTCTAAAAGTTGTTTAAATACTAAACTAGTAACCTAGGTTTATAGAGAATGAGTAAACTAAGATAATTGGTGCAGAAATTCACTTCTGGGGCCCACTTGGTGTGTGCTGGAGCTGAGACTTAAGCTTCTCACATGTCTGGGCTGTTTCTGGAGTTGAACGCCAGGTTGTAATGTGTTTTTGGCGTTGAACTCCAACTTGTAACCTGTTTCTGGCGCTGGACGCCAGACTGCAACATGAAACTGGCGTTGAACGCCAGTTTACGTTATCTATCTTCGCGCAAAGTATGGACTATTATATATTGATGAAAAGACCTGGATGTCTACTTTTCAACCAAATTAAGAGCGCGCCAATTGGACTCCTGTAGCTCCAAAAAATCTATTCCGAGTGCAGGGAGGTCAGAATCCAACAGCATCAGCAGTCCTTTTTCAGCATAAATCAGATTTTTGCTCAGCTCCCTCAATTTCAGCCAGAAAATACCTGAAATCACAGAAAAATACACAAACTCATAGTAAAGTCCAGAAATATGATTTTTGCTTAAAAACTAATAAAATTCCATTAAAAATAATTAAAACATGCTAAAATCTACATGAAATTACCCCCAAAAAGCGTATAAAATATCCGCTCATCACAACACCAAACTTAAACTATTGCTTGTCCCCAAGCAACTAGATAAATAAAATAGGATAAAAAGAAATTAAGAAGCAATAATATCTTAGAGTTTTAAGTGAAGCTCAGATTCTAATTTAGATGAGCGGGGCTAGTAGCTTTTTGTTTCTGAATAGTTTTGGCATCTCACTTTATCCTTTGAAATTCAGAATGACTGGCATCCATAGGAACTCAGAATTCAAATAGTATTATTGATTCTCTTAGTTTAGTATGTGGATTCTTGAACACAACAACTTTATGAGTCTTGGCCGTGGCCCTAAGCACTTTGTTTTCCAGTATTACCACCGGATACATAAATGCCACAGACACCTAATTGGGTGAACCTTTTTAGATTGTGACTTAGCTTTGCTAAAGTCCCCAATTAGAGGTGTCCAGAGCTCTTAAGCACACTCTTTTTGCTTTGGATCACGACTTTAACCACTCAGTCTCAAGTTCTTCACTTGGACCTGCATGCCACAAGCACATGGTTAGGGACAGCTTGGTTTAGCCGCTTAGGCCTAGATTTTATTTCCTTGGGCCCTCCTATCCATTGATGCTCAAAGCCTTGGATCCTTTTTACCCTTGCCTTTTGGTTTAAAGGGTTATTGGCTTTTTGCTCTTGCCTTTTTCTTTTTTCTTTCTTTTATTTTTCACAAATTTTTTTTTTCCGCAAGCTTTGCTTCTACTTCACTGCTTTTTCTTGCTTCAAGAATCAATTTTATGATTTTTCAGATCATCAATAACATTTCTCTTGTTCATCATTCTTTCAAGAGCCAACAATTTTAACATTCACAAAATTCAATATCAAAAATATGCACTGTTCAAGCATTCATTCAGAAGACAAAAAGTATTGCCACCACATATAAATAATTAGAATTTTCCTTATTAAGAACTCGAAAAAAATATTGTCTCTTTATTCTAAAAAATCTACTATTTTATTCATGTTTGATGATGATGAGAAAAATAAATTATAACTTAATTGGGATTAAAATCAAAGTAGAGATACTAATTGCTACTACTAATATATAACTTCTAAGGTAAATTCCTAATAAGAACAGTTATCACAGAGTTAAGGCAAAGATTAGAACTCAACGACCTTTATTTTGGGAAGTGGATGTTCCTCTAGTCTGTGGGGTGCTTGGTCCTTCAAGAGATAATTTCTGACGCTTCAGTTCCTTTAAGTCACATCCTTGCTCTTTCTGTTCCCTTAGGTGCCATGATCTTGATGAGTTTTAGCTCAGTGATCATGGCGAATCACACCAAACTTAGAGTTTTGCTTGTCCTCAAGCAAAGGAAAGGAAAGGAGAGGCAAATTCGAAATGCAAAAGATATGATGAGTTGAAAAAGATATGAGAAGAAACTAAAAAGATTTGAAAAGAATTCAAAAAGATAGATGAGTTTTGAAAAAGATTTGAAAAGAAATTAAAGAAAAATCAAGAAATATGTTTAGGATTAAAAATTTTTTTGAAATTGAAGTTGAAAGATGAGAGTTTGTAACATGTTTATGCAAGAAATCATGAATTGAAACGTGAAAATTGAAAAAAATTTGAATTGAAAATGAAATTACCTCCTCCCCACAATCCTGGCGTTAAACGCCCAAACGCTACATGTTTTGGGCGTTTAACGCCCATCTGTTGCTTCTCCTGGGTGTTCAACGCCCAGCTGTTGCTTCTTTCTGGCGTTCAACACCCAGAAGATGCTTCTTTCTGGCATTTAACGCCCAGATGGCTATCTCTACTGGCGTTGAATGCCCAGTAGATGCTTCTTTTGGGCGGTCAACGCCCAAAATAGCTCTCACTGACTTTTTCGCACCAGTGAGCTTCTTTTTGCTGTTTTGTCCTCTGAAGCCTTCTGTAACTCTGTATCATTCACTGAAATGTATTATCTAATTTAAAATTAAAATTACAAATAAAATAAACTCATGACTGGGTTGCCTCCCAGCAAGCGCTTCTTTATTGTCTTTAGCTGGACTATTACTGAGCGTTATTCAAGTCTCAGTTTTGAGCATTCTTGCTCAAAATTGCTTTCAAGATAATGTTTGATTCTCTGTCCATTAACAATAAACTTTTTGTTTGAGTCATTATCCTGAAGCTCTACGTATCCATATGGTGACACACTTGTAATTACATATGGACCTCTCCACTGGGATTTCAATTTCCTGGGGAACAATCTGAGCCTAGAATTAAATAGAAGAACTTTCTGCCCTGGCTCAAAGACTCTGGATGACAACTTCTTGTCATGCCATCTTTTTACTTTCTCTTTGTAGATTTTTGCATTTTCGAAAGCATTGAGTCTGAATTCCTCTAGCTCATTTAACTGGAGCAATCGTTTTTCTCCAGCTAACTTGGCATCAAGGTTTAGGAATCTGGTTGCCCAGTAGACCTTATGTTCCAGTTCCACTGGCAAGTGACATGCTTTTCCATACACAAGCTGGTATGGAGAAGTTCCTATAGGAGTCTTGAATGCTGTTCTGTATGCCCACAGAGCATCATCCAAGCTTTTTGCCCAATCCTTTCTATGGTTAATCACAGTCCGTTCCAGGATTCTTTTAAGTTCTCTATTAGAGACCTCAGCTTGCCCATTTATCTGTGGATGATATGGAGTGGCCACCCTGTGGCTAACTCCATATCGAACCAAAGCAGAGTAAAGCTGTTTATTGCAAAAATGAGTGCCCCCATCACTGATTAATACTCTAGGGGTACCAAATCTACTGAAGATGTGTTTCTGGAGGAATTTTAGCACTGTCTTAGTGTCATTAGTGGGTGTTGCAATAGCTTCCACCCATTTGGATACATAATCCACTGCTACCAGAATATAAGTGTTTGAGTATGATGGTGGGAAAGGCCCCATGAAGTCAATACCCCATACATCAAACAACTTAATCTCTTAGATCCCTTGTTGAGGCATGGCATAACTGTGAGGCAGGTTACCAGATCTTTGGCAACTGTCACAATTAAGTACAAACACTTGGGAGTCTTTATATAGAGTAGGCCAGTAGAAGCCACATTGGAGAACTCTTGTGGCTGTTCGCTCACTTCCAAAATATCCTCCATACTGTGATCCATGGCAGTGCCAGAGGATCTTCTGTGCTTCTTCTTTAGGCACACATCTACGGATTACTCCGTCTGCGCATCTCTTGAAGAGATTTGGTTCATCCCAAAGATAGTACTTTGCATCCGTGATCAATTTCTTTGCTTGCTGCCTACTGTACTCTTTGGGTATGAATATCACTGCCTTGTAGTTTGCAATATCTGCAAACCATGGCACTTCCTAGATGGCAAAGAGTTGCTCATCCGGAAAGGTTTCAAAGATCTCAGTAAGAGGGATGGACGCCCCTTCTACTGGTTCTATTCGGGATAGGTGATCTGTTACTTGGTTCTCTGTCCCTTTTCTGTCTCTTATTTCTATATCAAACTCTTGCAGAAGCAACACCCATATGATGAGTCTGGGTTTTGAATCCTGCTTTGTGAGTAGATATTTAAGAGCAGCATGGTCAGTGTACACAATCACTTTTGATCATACTAAATAGGATCTGAACTTGTCAATGGCATAAACCACTGCAAGTAATTCTTTTTCTGTGGTTGTGTAGTTCTTCTGTGCATCATTTAAAACACGACTGGCATAGTAAATGACGTGCAGAAGCTTGTCATGCCTTTGTCCCAACACTGCACCAATGGCATGGTCACTGGCATCACACATTAATTCAAACGGTAATGTCCAGTCTGGTGCAGAGATGACTGGTGCTGTGACCAGTTTAGCTTTCAAGGTCTCAAATGCCTGCAGACACTCCTTATCAAAGATTAATGGCATGTCAGCAGCTAGCAGATTACTCAGAGGTTTGGAAATTTTTGAAAAATCTTTTATAAACCTCCTATAGAATCCTGCATGCCCCAGAAAGCTTCTGATTGCCTTAACATTGGCAGGTGGTGGTAATTTTTCAATTACCTCTACCTTAGCTTGATCCACCTCTATTCCCTTGTTCAAAATTTTGTGCCCAAGGACAATTCCTTTAGTTACCGTAAAGTGACATTTTTTCCAGTTTAAAACCAGGTTAGTCTCTTGGCACCTCTTTAGAACAAGTGCTAGATGGTCAAGACAGGAGCTGAATGAGTCTCCAAATACTGAAAAGTCATCCATGAAGACTTACAAAAATTTTTCCACCATATCAGAGAAAATAGAGAGCATGCACCTTTGAAAGGTTGCAGGTGCATTGCATAGACCAAATGGCATCCTTCTGTATGCAAATACTTCGGATGGACATGTGAATGTTGTTTTCTCTTGATCCTGA
>NC_029774.3:108675954-108701303 GCF_000817695.3 Arachis duranensis | reverse complement strand
GACAGGGCTTACCCAGGGGCTATCAGAAATAGGATAAATAATCCCAGCCTCTAGTAATTTAGTGACCTCCTTCTGCACCACCTCCTTCATGGCTGGATTCAGCCGTCTCTGTGGTTGAACCACTAGCTTAGCGTCACCCTCCAATAGGATCTTGTGCATGCATCTGGCTGGGCTAATGCCCTTAAGATCACTGATGGACCACCCAAGAGCTTTCTTGTGTGTCCTTAGCACTTGAATTAGTGCTTCCTCTTCCTGTGGCTCTAAGGTAGAGCTTATGATAACAGGAAAAGTATCACCTTCTCCCAGAAATGCATATTTTAGGGATGGTGGTTTGAGCTCGGGTTTGGGAGGTTTCTCCTCTTCCTGAGGGATTTTTAGAGGTTCTATTATTCTCTCTGGTTCCTCTAGATCAGGCTGAACATCTTTAAAGATATCCTCTAGCTCTGATTCAAGACTCTCAGCCATATTGACCTCTTTTACCAGAGAGTCAATAATATCAACGCTCATGCAGTCATTTTGGGTGTCTGGATGCTGCATGGCTTTGAAAACATTCAACTTGAACTCGTCCTCATTGAATCTCACGGTTACTTCCCCTTTTTGGACGTCAATGAGGGTTTGTCTAGTTGCTAGGAAAGGTCTTCCTAGAATGAGAGTTGCACTCTTATGCTCCTCCATTTCCAGCACCACAAAGTCAGTGGGAAAGGCAAATGGACCAACCTTGACAATCATGTCTTCAATCACGCCTGATGGGTATTTAATGGAGCCATCAGCAAGTTGGAGACATATCCGGGTTGGTTTAACTTCATTAGTCAACCCAAGTTTTTTGATAGTAGTTGCAGGTATTAGGTTAATACTTGCCCCAAGATCACATAGAGCTTGCTTGGTACAAGTACCTTCTAATGTGCATGGTATCATAAAGCTTTTCGGATCTTTAAGCTTCTCAGGTAAGCTTTTCAGAATGACTGCACTACATTCTTCAGTGAGGTAAACTTTCTCAGTTTCCCTCCAATCCTTCTTATGACTTAAAGATCTCTTTCATGAACTTAGCATAAGAGGGTATTTGCTCAAGTACCTCTGCAAACGGAATCTTTATTTCAAGAGTCCTGAGATAGTTTGCAAAGCGGGCAAATTGCTTATCCTGTTCCACTTGGCGGATTTTCTAAGGATAAGGCATTCTGGCTTTATATTCCTCAACCTTAGTTGCTGTAGGTTTATTGCCTACAGATGTGGGTTGAGAAGCCTTTTTAGAGGGGTTGCTATCAGCACTTGTATGTGTCTGATCTCCCACTGGTGTTTGAATGCCAGGGGTGGAAGCTGGAGTGGCGTTAGACGCCAGCTCCTCACCTGTTTCTGGCGTCTGAACGCCAGACTGTGCTTCCTTTGGGCGTTCAACGCCAACTCCTTGCTTGTTTCTGGCGTTGAACGCCAGGACTAAGCATGGTTTGGGCATTCAACGCCAGCTTTCCACCTATTTTCCGGCGTTTGAGCGCCAGAATTATTCCTTTCTGGGCTCTTATTGTCCTCAGATGGATTTTGGGTGGTTTGCTCATTTCTTGGCTTCCTGCTACCTTGAAGTGAGGTATTTAATGTTTTCCCACTTCTTAATTGAACTTCTTGGCATTCTTCTGTTATTTGTTTTGATAACTGTTGTTCTGTTTGCTTCAACTGTACTTCCATATTCATATTAACCATTCTTGTTTCTTGTAGTATCTCCTTGAATTCGGCTAACTATTTTACTAGAAAATCTAATTGCTGATTGAATTCAGCGGCTTAATCTGCAGAACTGAGTTCAGTAGTTACTGTTTTAGCCTCTTCGTTGATGGAAGATTCACTGCTTAGGTACAGATGCTGATTTCTGGCAACTGTATCAATGAGCTCTTGAGCTTCTTCTATTGTCTTTCTCATGTGTATAGATCCACCAGCTGAGTGGTCTAGAGAAATTTGAGCTCTTTCTGTAAGCCCATAGTAGAAGATGTCTAACTGCACCCACTCTGAAAACATTTCGGAGGGGCATTTTCTTAGCATCTCTCTGTATCTCTCCCAGGCATCATAAAGGGATTCATTATCTCCTTGTTTAAATCCTTGGATGCTCAGCCTTAGCTGTGTCATCCGTTTTGGAGGGAAGTATTGATTCAGGAATTTTTCTGACAGTTGTTTCTATGTCTTTATGCTAGCTTTAGTTTGGTTATTTAACCACATTTTAGCTTGGTCTTTTACAGCAAATGAAAATAGTAATAGTCTGTAGACATCCTGATCTACTTCTTTATCATGTACTATGTCAGCAATTTGTAAAAATTGTGTTAGGAACTCTGTAGGTTCTTCCTGAGGAAGACCGAAATACTGGCAACTTTGCTGCACCATGATAATGAGCTGAGGATTCAACTCAAAACTACTAACTCCAATGGAGGGTATACATATACTACTCCCATATGAAGCAGTAGTGGGGTTAGCATATGACCCCAGAGTCCTTCTAGACTGTTCATTTCCACTTAGGTCCATGATGGAGAAAGGAAGATGATGTGGATTTATTATTATTTATTTATTATTTATATATATATATTTTAAAAAAAAAGATATTTTCGAAATAATAAAAAAAGGAAATAAAAATAAAATAAAAATTTGAAAATATTTTATGAAGATTTTCAAAAAAAATAAGGAGAGAGAAATTGGTTAGGATATTTTTGAAAATTTTGAGAAAAGATAAGATAGAAGATATGATTTGTAAAAGATAAATATGATAGGAAGAAGATGTAATTGAAAATTGAAAAGATATAAAAGATATTTGAAAAAGATAAATTTGTTTTGAAAAAGATATTGTGAAGATTTGAAAAAGGTATTTATGAGTTGAAAAGATTTTAAGAAGGAAAAGATATAGATTTGTTTTGAAAAAGATATAATAATTTTTTTTTAAAAAATCTTAAAAAGATAAGATTTGAAAAATTTTGAAATTGAAATTTGAATTTTTTTAAAAAAAATTTGAAAATATGGCTTAAAAATAGTTAGAAAAGATATTCTTTTGAATTTTGAATTTTATGATGAAAGAGAAAAACACACAAAAGATACAAAACTTAAAATTTTTAGATCTAATGCTCCTTGTTTTCGAAAATTTTGGAGGAAAAATACCAAGGAACACCAAACTTAAAAATTTTAAGATCAAAACACAAAGAAAGACTCAAGAACATCTTGAAGATTCACAAGAACACCAAGAACAATAGAAAGAACACCAAACTTAAAATTTTTAGAAAACCACAATAAAATTTTCGAAAATTAAAGAAAGATTAACAAGAAAACACCAAACTTAAAGTTTGGCACAAGATTCAATCAAAGAAAAATTATTTTTGAAAAAAGTTTTAAAAAGAAGATACCCAATTGCCAAGAACATAAGCCAACGCTCTAGCCAACTGATTTATAAATGTAACGTGTTTTGATATTGTATAAAAAATTATATTTTTGAAAACTAATATTTTGAAAAAGCACAAGAAAAACACGAAAACACACAGAACAATAAAAATCAAAGATCAAATAAGAAAAATGACAAGAACAATTTGAAGATCAAGGAAAAACAAAGAACATGCAATTCGAAAATTGAAAGACCAAGAAAAGCATGCAATTGACACCAAACTTAGAACATGACACTAAACTTATAAAAAAATGAAAATTCAAATAAAGAAAAATAATATTTTTGAAAAATTTTTAAAAGGGATAATAAAAGATGCAATTCTAGTAAAAAAGATAAATTCTTCCTAATCTAAGCAACAAGATTCACCGTCAGTTGTTCAAACTCAAACAATCCCCGGCAACGGCGCCAAAAACTTGGTGCACGAAATTGCAATCACACTTTTGCAATCCGCACAACTAACCAGCAAGTGCACTGGGTCGTCCAAGTAATACCTTACGTGAGTAAGGGTCGAATCTCACAGAGATTGTTGGTTTGAAGCAAGCTATGGTTATCTTATTAATCTTAGTCAGGATACCAATTATAGTTATCAATTGACTTGCAAATAAACAAGGGAGCATGAATTAAATAATACGAAATTGGAATAAAAATCCTAATTAATGTTGAAAAATTCGAAATTACTTATTATGCAATAATGGAGAATGTGTTGGAGTTTTGGAGATGCTTTGTCCTTTGAATTTCAGCTTTTCTCTTGTATTCCTCTTCCCTCACGCATGCAAAAGTGCAAAGTTCCTTCCATGGCAAGCTCTATGTAGGGTGTCACCGTTATCAATGGCTACTTCACATTCTCTCAGTGAAAATGGTCCAAATGCTCTGTCACAGCACGGCTAATCAGCTGTTGGTTCTCGATCATGTCGGAATAGAATCCATTGATTCTTTTGCGTTTGTCATCACGCCCAACACTCGCGAGTTTGAAGCTCGTCACAGCCATCCAATCCCAGAATCCTACTCGGAATACCACAGACAAGGTTTAGACTTTCCGGATTCTCATGAATGCCGCCATCAATCTAGCTTATACCACGAAGATTCTGATTAAGGAATCTAAGAGATACTCATTCAATTTGATGTAGAACGGAGGTGGTTGTCAGACACACATTCATGGATTGAGGAAGGTGATGAGTGTCACGGATTATCACCTTCTCCATAATTAAGCGCGAATGAACATCTTAGATAGGAACACGCGTGTTTGAATGGAAAACAGAAATAATTGCATTAATTTATCGAGACGCTGCAGAGCTCCTCACCCCCAAAAATGGAGTTTAGAGACTCATGCCGTCAAAGAGTATAAAATTCAGATCTAAAAATGTCATGAGATACAAAATAAATCTCTAAAACTTGTAACCTGTTTCTGGCGCTGGACGCCAGACTACAACATGGAACTGGTGTTGAACGCCAGTTTACATCATCTATCTTCATGCAAAGTATGGACTATTATATATTGCTGGAAAGCCCTAGATGTCTACTTTCCAACCCAATTAAGAGGCCGCCAATTGGACTTCTGTAGCTCCAAAAAATCTATTCCGAGTGCAGGGAGGTCAGAATCCAACAGCATCAGCAGTCCTTTTTCAGCCTAAATCAGATTTTTGCTCAGCTCCCTCAATTTCAGCCAGAAAATACCTGAAATAATAGAAAAACACACAAACTCATAGTAAAGTCCAGAAATATGATTTTTGCTTAAAAACTAATAAAATTCTATTAAAAACTAATTAAAACATGCTAAAATCTACATGAAATTACCCCCAAAAAGCGTATAAAATATCCGCTCATGAATTGTGCCTTTGATAGTTTTTCCGCTTGGCATGTTCTTGCTGTTGGGTAGACTGAAATCATATTTTCAAGAGGCGCCTGATTTTGATGACTTTATTTGGTTTGTGGCCTTTCCGAGTGTCATTCTTGTTGAAATAGAGACTTTATTTTCTTGTTGGGACGTGTAGAGATGTAGGCTTGTAGGCTTCCCTGAGTCCTTATTCTGCCTCCAAAGGATGCCCCTGGAACTTTTTTGGACTGGGTCCTGGGGTTTCCTTTTGTTGCTTTCCCTAGCTTCTTGATACCTATACGCTTTAGTTTTCGAGTTGTCTCCATTTATGCCTGAGTTGTTTGATTAGTGTTCCGAGATGTTTTTGAGTAATCCAATCTTCTTTTCTTCTTGTAGGACTAGTTAACCATGTCTTCTCGCAAAAATATTGTCAAGGCGTCTTCTAAGGTTCTCGAGGGGATGTCCAACTGGTTGGACTCCCTTGTGTTACTATGTGTGTCTCTAGCTAATTCGGAGTTCTGTGCGGAGCTTAGAAAACACCATCGGATATATAGTAGTGAGAATCAAGAACGCAACTATGAGTTGGTAGCACCCGATTCTGATGACAGGGTCTACTTTCCTATTCCGACCTAGGGTCTACTATCTGTTTGTGTTGACCAAGCCTGGAACTACCAAAAAGAAAGCTTCTTGGATTTCTTTTAGGTCGGCCCAGGGACATAAGGTTTCTTCCATGTATGATGAGTCTTTCCGAGATTTTAAGAATTACTTTTTCAAGATTCGAGCTGTTGAAGGAGCTCGTCCTTTCTTTCTGGATGAGAATGGCGAGCCTCGTTTTCCTTTAGAATGGCAGAGGAATGTGGTTGTATCTAGGTATACCTGGGAGATGTTAGACGAGGTTGAGCAGGCTTTTGTTGCTGCTTTGGAGGATATTTGGGGGAAACCTCCCCATCTTGAGACCAAGAAATTTCTGGGGGATCCATCCTTGATCCGCATCGTGTTGGGTATTACAAACTGTGTCCCCATTTATTTTGTTTTCTGCTTTCTTTTCTGGTTTGTAAGTTGCTATATTTTTTGAATTTTTCAGAGATGTCGAAGAATAATGACTCACCGAAGGCCTTTAAGAAGGCAAGGAAGGCTATCGCGGCTCAGAACGTCCTGGCCAAGGTGGTCGGGGAAGGGTCCTTCCAGGTTTTGTCGAAGCCGTCTGTCCTAAGCTCTCCTGGGCCGAGGAGGATGATCTCTACTCCCTGGGTTCGTTTGGTCGATCCGTCGCAAACTTCTGTTGGTACCTCCTCTCCTTCTACCGCTCCTCCTCCAAAAAAACCTCGTACTATCGAGCCTTTTAATATTGGTGCTCCCGATTTTGATGCTGTTGGTTTTGTAGATCAACAGATTGCTCCCTATGGTGTCATGCCTACTGACGATGTATCTATTCTTCGTCATTTAGACTTCATTACTCGTAGTGGTATTACACTGGCACACATGGGAGCGACTTTATACCGGACTGCTCAAGATCTTCCTATCCATGCTACCAAAGCCTTTATGGAGGAGGCAAAATCGGAGTTTGACTAAATTAAGGGTTTGAAGGAGGAGCTCGAGGTGAAAGTGGCCGAGCTGGAAAAGGAGCTGAAGGGGGAAAAGGCTCGGACTGTTGGTCTGGTGGCTGCTGTGCAACTGGCCGAGGATACGGCGTTAAAACATAAGGATAGCTATGTTACTACTTATAGAGAGATGATGGAGCTCAGGGGTAGCTTGGAATCTGTCCAGGCCGATTATACCGAACTTCAGAGTCATCTTGTAGGCAGTATTAATGCTGCTTATGAGAATCTGAAGGAGCAATTTCGAGTTCTTACGCCAAATCTCGACCTTTCCCTTATTAGTCTGGACAACATTGTTAAGGATGGTAAGATTGTCCCTGACGATCCTGATGATGATGATGATGATCGTCCTTCGCTGGCCGCTACCAAGGCTTCTGTTGCGCCGACTTCTCCGACTTCCACTGCTGAGATCAATCACCCAGGGGAACCAGATTGCCAAATCTTGAACCGGGATGATGGGACGGTGGATGCGGTGTCTCTTCAGACTCGTCCTCCTTCACCCCGAGTTGATGCTGCTGAGAAGCCTTCGGATGTTAACTGAATTTCCTTCTTGCTCGTTGTAGATTGCCCGACTTGTGGGCTTTATTTTTAAAACTCTTTATTTTGTTAATGATGTTTTGACGCTTTTCTAGTTGCTTGTTTAGCAACTTTATTTTGATAAACAAAGTAGTTTCCAGGCTTTGTGGGCTGAACCTGGTGGCCTCTGAAGCTGGCTATTATTATAACTTTTGTTTTCATATCATATTTGTCTGCGTTTGCCTTGGTACCTTCGTAGTTTTTGAGAGTGTCAGGACTTTGTCTGACATGATCGGCTTGATTCCTTTGCCTGACGCTGCTTTCAACAATTTGAACTTTGTTTAAGTCTTCGTTAGGAATTGTAATACTGAGATTGCCAATTTCTTTAACTCGGGTTGAGTTGTTTGTTTGTAACCCTCTTTTTTGGACTTTATTTAGGTCTCTTTCAGGGGTAGCTTTATCATGTCGGATCTTGTCGAGTTGGTAATCCTCTTTCTTGGACCTTATTCAAGTCTCTTTCAGGGATTACCTTTGTAACTTTATAATTTTTGGCTGACTTCGTCATGTCAGTCCCTGTCGAGTTACTTGGTAATCCTCTTTCTTGGACCTTGTTCAGGTCTCTTTCAGGGATTACATTTGTAACTTTATATTTTTGGGCCGACTTCGCCATGTCTGGCCCTGTCGAGTTACTTGGTAATCCTCTTTCTTGGACCTTGTTCAGGTCTCTTTCAGGGATTACCTTTGTAACCTTATATTTTTGGGCCGACTTTGCCATGTCAGGCCCTGTCGAGTTACTTGGTAATCCTCTTTCTTGGACCTTGTTCAGGTCTCTTTCAGGGATTACCTTTGTAACTTTATATTTTTGGGCCGACTTCGTCATGTCGGTCCCTGTCGAGTTACTTGGTAATCCTCATTCTTGGACCTTGTTCAGGTCTCTTTCAGGGATTACCTTTGTAACTTTATATTTTTGGGTTGACTTCGACATGTCGGTCCCTGTCGAGTTACTTGGTAATCCTCTTTCTTGGACCTTGTTCAGGTCTCTTTCAGGGATTACCTTTGTAACTTTATATATTTGGGTCGACTTCTCCATGTCGGGCCCTGTCGAGTTACTTGGTAATGCTCTTTCTTGGACCTTGTTCAGGTCTCTTTCAGGGATTACCTTTGTAACTTTATATTTTTGGGCCGACTTCGCAATGTCGGGCCCTGTCGAGTTACTTGGTAATCCGCTTTCTTGGACCTTCAGGTCTCTTTCAGGGATTACCTTTGTAACTTTTTCGTAGGAGTCCGACTTCATCATGTCGGGCTCTTCTAAGTTATAGTAATCCTCTTTTATAGGGTTGGCTAGACCTCTTTCCAGGGCTTTACTTATAACTTGGGTTGTTGTGGCTGGTCCGACTTCTTTGTGTCGGCCAGTCTTCAAGTTATTTTATAGCGATCCATTTTATTAGGACCTCGTCAAGTCTTTTCTATGGATCACTTTCTATAACTTCTTGCATTATTCTGTTTTTATCTTTGCCGATTTTGTAGAGTTTGGGTTTTAACCCTCGTTTGGCAAACCTTTTAATGAATTTGGTTTTCATCTTTGGTCTTTATCGCGATCGCACAGTGAATTTGATTTTCACTTTCTGTCGATTCGAAGCTTTATAATCAGGTGATGAATGTTTCGGAATAATGCAGCTTGAGCGTTTATAGAAAATCTGAACAGATTTTATTAAAAGAAAATGCAAATATACATGCAGGGGTTAATTTCCTAAGTCGGGTGATTTGTAGGTCTTGGCTTGGCGCCTCGTTAAAAAACCTTTTTAGGAAAAAGAGTGCGCCTTGTCCAAGGTCCTTTATCATCCATAGCTATAGTACCTTCTTAGGTTGCAGGCGTGCCATGACCTGGGAAGCTCTCGCCCGTCGAGTTCGGAAAGCCTGTAGTAGCCCTTTCCCAGCACTTCTATGACTCAGTAAGGTCCTTTCCAGTTTGCTGCCAGCTTTCCTTCTCCAAGTCGAGTTGTTCCGATGTCGTTTCGGATTAAGACGAGGTCGTCCTTAGCAAAGGCCCGATGTATTACCTTTTGGTTGTATCTGGAGGCCATCCGTAGTTTCAACGCCTCTTCCCTTATCCGAGCTCTTTCTCGGATTTCTGGAAGTAGGTCGAGCTCTTCCCTTTGGAGTTGGGAGTTGGCTTTTTCGCTATAGTGGATCACTATGGGTGATCCTTCTTCGACCTCCACTGGGATCATTGCCTCCATTCCATAAGCTAATCGGAAAGGTGACTCCTTTGTAGTGGAATGTGGAGTCGTCCGATATGCCCATAGGACTTGCGGGAGCTCTTCAGCCCAGGCTCCCTTTGCATCTTGTAATCTCCATTTTAACCCGGCTAATATGACTTTGTTGGCGGCTTCGGCTTGCCCATTGGCTTGGGGGTGCTCGACAGAGGTGAATTGTTGTTTTATATTCAAGTCGGCTGCTAGCTTTCTGAAGCCTGCATCTGTGAACTGGGTACCATTGTCTGTAGTGATGGAGTATGGAACTCCAAACCTTGTGACGATGTTTCTATATAGAAATTTTTGACTTCTTTAAGCAGTGGCGTTAGCTAGGGGTTCTGCCTCAATCCATTTTGTGAAGTAGTCTATTCCTACTATGAGGAATTTGACTTGTCCCGATCCTTGAGGAAATGGTCCGAGAAGATCGAGTCCCCATTTTGCGAATGGCCAAGGTGAGGTCACGCTGATGAGTTCCTCTGGCAGGGCGATGTGAAAGTTGGCATGTTTCTGACATGATGGACATGTCTTTACGAACTCTGTGGCTTCCTTTTGTAGAGTTGGCCAATAAAATCCTGCCCGGAGTACTTTCTTGGTAAGTGCTTGCGCTCCGAGATGATTGCCACAAATGTCACTGTGTACTTCTTCTAGAACTTCCTTTGTGTTGGAAGTCGGTACACATTTTAATAATGGTATCGAAATCCCTCTTTTGTATAGAGTGTTGTTTATGATAGTGTAGTATTATGCTTCCAGTTTTAATCTTTTTGCCTCTTTTTCCTCCGTGGGGAGTGCTTCTATTTTAAGGTAGTTAATTATGGGAGTCATCCATCCCTGATCGTGACCTGTTATTGCTAGGATTTTTTCTTCTTCTGAGATTGATGGATTTTGTAGAATTTCTTGGATGAGGACTTCTATTGTTGACCCCTGGTTTGGTGCTGGATAGTTTTGAGAGTGCATCGGCTCGGGCATTCTGTTCTCGGGGTATGTGACGAATCTCATATTCTCCGAATTGTCCAAGTTGTTCTCTGGCTTTGTCCAAGTACTTTTTCATGGTGGGGTCTTTGGCTTGGTAGCTTCCTCCTATTTGTGAAGTAACTACCTGCGAGTCACTAAAGATGATAAGCTTTTGAGCTCCAATCTCCCTGGCTAGTTTCAAACCAGCTAGTAGTACCTCATATTCTGCTTGATTGTTTGAGGCAGAGAACCCAAATTTGAGGAAGAGTTCAATTTGGGTTCCCTGGTTGCTTTCAATTATCATGCCTGCGCTGCTTCCAGTTTTATTTGAGGAACCGTAGAAATTCCATTCTGTGGGGATTTCTGGTGTGTCTGTAAATTCTGCAATGAAGTCAGCCATGTGTTGTGATTTGATGGCCATCCGAGCTTCGTATTGAAGATCAAATTCGGATAACTCGACTGCCCATTGCAAGATTCTGCCCGCCAGGTCTGTTTTCTGTAAGATCCCTTTTATAGGCTGGTTGGTCTGAACTCTAATGGTGTGGGCCTGGAAATATGGGCGAAGTCGTCGTGATGTTAGTATGAGAGCGTAAGCAAACTTTTCTATTTTCTGGTAGTTCAGCTCGGATCCTTGTAATGCTTTGCTGATAAAGTATATGGGCTGTTGCCTGCTGTCGTCTTCTCGGACCAGTGCTGAGGCTACTGGCCGATTTCCTACCATGAGGTACAATATGAGTGGTTCTCCTTCCCGCGGCCGAGTTAGTATAGGTGGCTGTCCCAGGAATATTTTGAAGTCTTGAAAGGCTTGCTCACATTTCGCTGTCCATTCAAACTCCTTTCCCTTCCTTAGAGTGGTGTAGAATAGGAGGGATCTTATTGTTGATCCGGCCAGGAATCTGGACAAGGCTGCCAACCTTCCATTGAGTTATTGTACCTCTTTGACACAAGTTGGACTTTTCATGTCGAGTATGGCCCGGCATTTATCCAGGTTTGCCTCGATTCCTCTCTGTGTGATCATAAAACCCAAGAATTTACCAGCTTCTACTGCGAAGGTGCATTTTGCGGGATTGAGTCGCATGCCATGTCGTCTTATAGTGTCGAATACTTGGGTCATGTTAGATAATAACGTCTCTTCATTTTGTGTCTTTAGTAGCATGTCGTCCACGTAGGCTTCCATGATTTTTCCGATGTGATCCGAAAAAACCTTGTTCATTAATCTTTGGTAAGTAGCTCCCACATTTTTAAGACCGAAGGGCATGATGATGTAGCAATAATTTGCCTTTGGGGTTAAGAATGATTTTTTTTCTTGGTCGGGTGGGTACATTGGGATTTGGTTATATACCGAGTATGCATCCATAAAGGAGAGGTATTTATATCCGGAGGAGGCATCTACCAGTGCGTCGATGCTTGGGAGTGGATAAGGATCTTTTGGGCAGGCTTTGTTGAGGTCGGTATAGTCAGTGCACATTCGCCACTTCCCGTTTGACTTTTTCACCAATACGATGTTAGCAAGCCATAGTTGGTATTTGACTTCTCTTATGAAACCTACATCTAGTAGAGCTTGTACTTGTTCTTCCACAGCTTGAGAACGTTCTGGTCCTAGCTTTCTACGTCTTTGTTGTACCGACCGAGATCTTGGGTAGACTGCTAGCTTGTGGCACATTAGCTTGGGATCTATGCCTGGCATGTCTGCAGCCTTCCACGCAAAGAGGTCGACATTGTCTCGTAGAAACTGTATGAGTGATTCTTTTATGTCTTCTTTCAAGAGTGTGCTGATATTGGTCATTTGGTCCGGGGTGTCCCCGATCTGGATTTTCTCTATTTCACCTTCAGGTTGTGGGCGGAGTTCTTCCTGCCTCTAAACTCCACTGAGCTCAATTGTGTGGAACTCTTCTCCTCTGCCTCTGAGGCTTAAACTTTCGTTGTAACAGCGGCGCACCATCTTCTGATTTGCTTTTATCGCAGCTATCCCCCAACCGTTGGGAACTTCATGCATAGATGTGGGGTTGAGACTATTGCACCGAGCTGATTCAACATTGTTTGACCTATTAGGGCATTGTAGGCTGAACTTACGTCGACTAGGATGTAGTCTATTTTGAGTGTTCTTGACTGACTTCCTTTTCTGAAAGTTGTGTGTAGCGAGATGTATCCCATCGGTTGGACTGGGGTATCTCCTAGTCCGAACAGGCTATCCAGATATGCTTTGAGTTCTTTTTCTTCCAGGCCAAGTTTGTTGAAGGCAGTTTTGAATAAGATATCGGCGGAGCTCCCCTGGTCTATTAGCGTGCGGTGAAGATTTGTGTTTTTCTAGTATAATAGTGATGACCATGGGATCGTCATGTCCTGATGCGATGCCGGAAGCGTCTTCCTTGGTGAAAGTAATCGCGGGGATGTTGGGTGCTTCCTCCTTTCCTGTGACATGATATACGTCTTTGAGGTATCTTTTCCGAGATGATTTGGAGATTCCTCCCCCGGCAAATCCGCCGTGTATCATGTGGACATGTCTTTCTGGTGTACGAGATGATCACGCGGTTTGTCCAACATCTTCTGCTCTTCTTCTTTTTCTTTGCTCATTGTCACAGGTGGCCAAATATCGATCTAGCTTTCCTTCTCTTACTAGCTTTTCTATGACATTTTTTAGATCGAAACACTCATTGGTGGAGTGCCTGCGGATCCGATGGTATTCACAATATTTAGCCCGGTTTCCTCCTCCTTTTTTGCCTTTGAGTGGCCGAGCCGGTGGTATTTTTTCCGTGTTGCAAACCTCTCTGTATACATCCACAAGAGATACCCGGAGGGGGTGTAATTATGGTATTTTTTTATTTTCTCTCCATGTCGATCTTCCTTCTTTCTGGAATCTTTGTCTTTATTCCGAGAGGTAAATCCGGCTTTTAAAGTCTCTCCTAATCAGGAGTTTTCCTCCATGTTGATGTACTTTTCCGCTTGTTCCTGCACCTCATTCAGAGATGTGGGGTATTTCTTTGATATTGATTGACTAAAGGGCCCTTCTCGCAAGCCATTAATGAGACCCATAATGGCGGCCTCCATTGGTAGGTTCTGTATGTCTAGGCATGTCTTGTTGAATCTTTCCATGTATGTCTAGGCATGGCTCGGAGCATGTTTAGCCTTGTCTTTTTGGATGGAGAATTTGGCCAGGAATTTCATGGCCATGTCATTGAAACTTGAGATGGACCTAGGAGGGAGGTTGTCGAACCATCTAATTGTCGTCTTTGTCAAAGTAGCCAGAAAGGCTTTGCAACGAACTGCATCTGAGGCATCGGTGAGGTACATTCTGCTTCTAAAATTGTTGAGATGATGGCTCAGATCTGTAGTGCCGTCGTATAAGGTCATATATGGGAGTTTAAAGTCTTTTGGGATTTTAGTCTTCAAGATCTCCTTGGTGAATGGGTCTTGCTCCTTGCGGGAGCTATCTTCGGGAGGGGATCGGCTGGCTTTGGTTTTGATATCGGCTTCAAGTTTTAGGAGTTTGTTCTCTAATTCCCGGCGTCGCCTTATTTCCCTTTGTAGGTCTTTCTCAGCCTCTCGTTGACGTAGGGCTTTTTCTTCAAGTTATTTTAACCGGTCCTGAAGTGCATCCATGGCTCCCTCATTTGAAGAGTTCTTCTTGTTGTTAAGTTGGGAAGTATCTTTTGGTGTGGTGTCCGCGTTTTTATGCAGAGTTCTATCCTCCAGATCTGAAGTGTGGTCGTTGTCATGGTCGTCCGCCATGGTGACGAAATGACTTCCAGGTTCCCCGGCAACGGCGCCAATGTTCCGAGGGTTACCTGAAACTGTAGGTCGATCTCGGACGAGATCTTCTGAGATGGTCGGAGCTGTCGTGTCCGAATTGCTAGATTTGGTGATGGTGCTGATCCTTTGTCCCCGGAGGGTGGGGGGTACCTGCAAAGGACTCTGATACTTAAGTTAGCAAGGGTATTAAGCAAGTATTTAGTAGAATCAGAGTATGAGTTATACCTGGGTGCTCCAGTGTATTTATAATGGTGGGGAGTGACCTTTCCAGAGATAAGATAGTTATCTTATCTAATCTTTGAGTGAGGTCTTCTTATCTTCAAGAGAACTGCCTTTATCTCTACGGGCTTGGGCTGCCCTTGGATTCGGGACGTGTTCCTCTGTTTGGGCCCTTTATTAGGCTTTCCTGTGACTTGGCCGAGCTCTTTGAGAAGAGGTCGGGTCATCCTGACCTGAAGAGGTCAGTTGCTTTGTCTGTAGAACATCCTGGGTCGGACAGCTTTGACCCAGGGTATGAACACATGGGGATCATTACTAAAAAGAGACTAGGATTGTCGAAAACTTTCTCAATATAGTGGGTATCAATGTAAGGTTTATGAATCAACCATATTTTGTGTCAACTTTTTTGGCTGAAGTTCAGATGGCTGAAGTGCCTGGTGCAGAAAATCAAATTTGCCACAACTGAACCGGCAAGTGCACTGGGTCGTCCAGGTAATACCTCAGGTGAGTGAGGGTCGACCCCATGAGGATTGTCGAACTAAGCAAGCAATGGTTATCCTGTTGAACTTAGTCAGCCAACCAGTAAAAGAGAGTTGTTGTTGTTGTAAACGCATAAAAATAATAAACAAGAAAGTAAAGAAAAACAAGTAAAGGTTTAGTGGAAAACAATGATGAGAAATCAGTTAAGGTTTTGGAGATGTTTATCTTTCCGGATTAAAACTTCTTATTAACTATTTTAACAATGAATGATTCATTCTATGAAAAAACATAAGTGATTAAACCCTAATCCTTTAGCGATTTAATCTACTTTAATCCTTATCAAACGCCACTCCCATGGTCACTCAATTCAGATTTGAGGGTGAAGTTCAGAAAACTAGTTTATACCACAAAGGCCCTAATCATCCCAATCCCAGATGAGTAGATGTTGCTTATCCCCATCAGGTTGTGTGATTAACGGTCTAGGAGGAGTGTTTTCAAGCTGTACTTCAAGCGAGACAACTCTCTCGATAATCACAAGAACTCATGTAGAAAAGGGCATACTCCCGTTCCACCCAATTCATAAGATTAAGAACGAAAATAACACCATAGAATTGAATCAAACACATATTAAAATAGAAGAATAATAATCTTAATCCATAGAAATAAACTTATACTGTTGCTTATCCTCAAGCAACCAAAAACAATATAGGACTAAGAAAAAATACACAAGACCAGAGTTGTCATTTAAGCTCAGGTCTAATCACTGAATCTGGTTAATGACACTTTATTTTTGAATAGCTTTAGCATCTTACTCTCCTTTGGAGTTTAGAAGTATTGATTCATTTTGTGGCAAACCATAAGTGATTAAACCCTAATCCCTTAGCGATTTAATCTCCTCTAATCCTTATCAAATGCCACTCCCATGGTCACTCAATTTAGATTGGATGGTGAAGTTCAGAAAACTGGTTTATACCACAAAGGCCCTAATCACTCCAATCCTGGCTGAATAGATGTTGCTTATCCCCATCAGGTTGTGTGATTAGCCATCTAGGAGGAGTGTATTCAAGTTGAACTTCAAGCGAGATAACTTTCCTGAGAATCACAAGAACTCGTGTAGAAAAAGGTCATACTCCCGTTCCACCTAATTCATAAGATTAAGAACGAAAATAACACCTTAAAATTGAATCAAATATATATTAAATAGAAGAATAATAATCTTAATCCATAGAAATAAATAGAGCTCCTAACCTTAACTAAGAGGTTTAGTTACTCATAAATTACATAGAAATAGGTTTCTCAAAAGGTGCTAAAGAAAGAAGATGATCTAAACCTAAGTGATCTTTTCCTTCAAATACTAACCTAATAATAAATGTTAGACTTAAAAGATATTATTTTGTAAATAAAAATTACAAAAAGAAAATAAAATAAAACTAAGAAGTGATAAATCCACTTGGAGGCCCAATGAGGTGTGAAGCAGGTTGCTGCTGGTGTTTAACGCCAGTTTGAGCGTTAAACGCCCAAGGAAGAGATGTATACTTCTGGTTTGTGCCTCCTGCTAGCGTGAAACGCTGGGTGGGCATTTAGCTCCCAGGGGGTGCTGCCAGCATTTTTCTTTTTTTGCTTCAGGCTTCTCCAAACTGCTCCAAATTTTACCTAAAATTATAAAAACACAAGAAAAACTCAAAGTAGCATCTAAAGGTGATTTTTGCACAAAAATCAAGTAAAATTAAATAAAATCTTACTAAAAACAACTAAAAAATGGTAGTAAAAAGGGTATACAACGCTCACACAATAGTGCCAAGTGGTGTGAAAAATTCTATAATAGTAACAAAGATTGTAGGAGAAGTTAGATAGTCTACTATCGAGTAATATGCTCGATATATGGTTGAATTAGAAAATTTGGCAAATGATGAAGATTTGAAATTGAAATTTTTTCCCTCTTCTTTAATGAAAAATTATTTCACTTGGTTTTTAAAGCTAAGGCCTAACTCAATTTTGACTTGGGCACAATTGGAGAATGATTTTTGTGCTCAATTTTATAAACGAGAGTTAAACATAACAGTCACAGATTTGGTCACAATAAAGTGTGAAAATGGTGAACCAATTGATGATTTTATGATTCAATTTAAAAAAAAACTCACGTAATCGATCCAATGTATCATTTCCTGAGAGTGAACTAGTTAAAATAGCGACCATGGATTTGAATTTTTACATGCGTCAAAAATTGTTGAATGTTAGTATTCCTGATTTGGCTCATCTAGTTGAAAGAGTCAGACAAGTCAAATTACTTAAGAAAGAAAAAGAGGCATTTAAAAATGAGAACAAATTTAAGAATTATAAGTCTTTAGCTCGAAAGGAAAATTTTTCTTATGTAGAAACGGGATCTTTGAGTGAAGAGTCTGAACTCTAAACACGAATATCTTGAAGTCGATTTGGCTGAAAAATAAAGAAGATGCCACCTTATGTTTGTACTTCGCTAAAGAAAGTTGCAAATGCTAATAAATTTAGCACAACTAAGTATAAGGGTGGTAAGAAATATAGTATCAACATTTCAAAATTCAAAACAAATGTTTAATGTGTTGCTTAAAGATAAACAACCGGTTTTTCCTGAGAAAAAAAACTTTACCCTCCATCAAAGATTTAAAAGGAAAACCTTTTTGTAAGTTTTATCAAGAAACTAGCCATTCGACTAATAATTGTGTTTGTTTTAGGAATCTTATTCAAGAAGTAATTATGGAAGGCATATTGAAGTTCAATGATGGAAAAAACGGACATGAAAGTTGATGTCGATCCTTTTGATATTGGTGCAAATTTTGCTATGTAAAACCTAGATAAATGGTATATGATTAATTGCAGAAAAACGCATATCAACATTAGAATTAGCTGTATTGGCTTAAGTCTGTCCGGTACTGTGTGTGAGAGAATTAAAACTGTGAAAATGATAAGAAAAAATATTTAGAACATAAACCCGGACATTTAAAGGTTTTGGCCCTAGGTTGAGCCAACAAACCAAAACCACAAAATGGGCCCATGTTGGGCCCAAATCCACACATATATAACCCTCATAACTTAGTGAATTTAGCCATCCCCCTTTCATTGAGAGTTCCACGGAGAAGGGAAGAACAGAGAGTGAAGACATGCTCTAAGTCACTATTTATCACAAAATTTAATCCCTCATTAGTTTCAAACCTTAGCTCCGATCAAGGACCCGTTTACGCCATGCGTCGCTCTCATCACACTCTTTGGTTCTATCTAACCATTGTGGTAAGAAACTTCAAAATTCTTGCCTCATTCTCCATTTCTCTTTAATTTCGCATTTTTTATTTAGGTATTGAAGAAATTTCGATTATTCAATGTTTAGGGAAGGCTCAATCTTGAGTTCTAGCAGGATTTTAACCTAAGACTATGAGAAATAAGGTTTGAATTGGCTTGTATTAATGTGGAATGGATTAGCTTGGTATAAATTCGGTACGAAATTGAGTCAAGGATATCATTGTTAAGGACTTTGGTGGGGCTTGAATTGGTGGACATTGGGATTGTTGGAGAAGAGTTCTTCCCGAGATTAAAACCGCCATCAATGACGGTATGGGTCTTAATTTCGGATAGACATTGTGTAACGCTGTGAAAAACTAGGTTAATTGCCCTAGAATAGCATTGAATGTTGTGTGTTGCTGATGAAGTGTGATTTAATATGATTATATGAATTGTGTGCTTGGCGTTTAACCCTAAGAAAAGCCTCTACACGTGTAAAGCTCAAGCTCAACCCAAGCACACACCAAAGTGGGCCCCGGAAGTGGATTTCTGCACTTAGACTTATTTTTGTAAACCATAGTAGCTAGTTTAGTATAAATAGAACATTTTACTATTGTATTTTCATCTTTGGTCTCAGTTTTAATCTATTGTTCATCTTAGGAGACTATTGATCACATTTATGGAGTTTCTACACATCATAGATTAAGGTGCGGAGCTCTGCTGTACCTCGAGTTTTAATGCAAAGTACTACTATTTTCTATTCAATTCATGCTTATTCTTATTCTAAGATATTCGTTGCACTTCAACCTGATGGATGTGATGATCCGTGACACTCATCATCATCCGTCCTTATGAACGCATGCTTGACAACCACTTCCGTTCTATCTTAGACCGAGCGCATATCTCTTGGATTCCTTAATCAGAATCTTCGTGGTATAAGCTAGAATTATTGGCGGCCATTCTTGAGAATCCGGAAAGTCTAAACCTTGTCTGTGGTATTCTGAGTAGGATTCAGGGATTGAATGACTGTGACGAGCTTCAAACTCGCGATTGTTGGGCGTGGTGACAGACGCAAAAGAATCAATGGATTCTATTCCGACATGATCGAGAACCGACAGATGATTAGCGGTGCTGTGACAAGAGCATTTGGACCATTTTCACTGAGAGGATGGGATGTAGCCATTGACAACAATGATGCCCTATATACAGCTTGCCATGGAAAGGAGTAAGAAGGATTGGATGAAAGCACTAGGAAAGGAGATTCAGAAGGAATACAGCATCTCCATACACTTGTCTGAAATTCCTACCAATGAATTACATAAGTATCTCTATCTTTACTTTATGCTTTATTTATTATTAATTTCGAAAACTCCATAACCATTTATTATCCGCCTAACCGAGATTTACAAGATGACCATAGCTTGCTTCATACCAACAATCTCCGTGGGATCGACCCTTACTCACGTAATGTTTATTACTTGGATGACCCAATGCACTTGCTGGTTAGTTGCACGAAGTTGTGAAGTTATGTTTGGACCATGGTATCATGCACCAAGTTTTTGGTGCCATTGCCAGGGAGAGAACAAACAACAATTTCACATCTAAATCACAATTTTGCCTATCAGGTTACTTCTTAAAAATTGTGTAGCCTTTAAACCAAAAATTGTATTTAATCTCTTCACACAATTAATTTTTCAAGGAATTTATGGTAGGATACGAGAATTGAATTGCCAAGGGCTTGGGGTTTGATTACTTAGGGTTTGCCATGAATTATATCTATGCATGATCAAAGTAGATAGCTATAATTATTGATCCTGAAACCTAAATATCTTTGACACCTTAACTTTTCTCATCATATTACCTCTCTATGCATTTATGATTGCTTTCATTTAGATTCTTTGTATTAGTACTAAAGATATTCAAGAATTCACTATTGATTGTCTAACTAGAATAATCATTTAACCACTGCTTGCTTAATACGTTAATCCTCATGGGAACGATACCCACTCACCTGGTATTACTTGGTACGACTCAATATACTTGCTGATAGTAAGTGTGAAAAATCTGCATCAAGTTTTTCGCACCGTTGCTGGGGATTAATTGTGATTAACAACTACCAGTTGGTTGATTACCTAGATTAGACAATTTTTCTTTTTTCTGTTTTTTATGGTTAAAAATTTTTATATATTTTGAAAATTTCCCTTTCTATTCTTTTTTTTTCTTCCCTTATTTTCTTTTTACCACATGATGCATTTAATTCTGTTTGGTATTTTGTGCTAAGAAAAATAATAGAGAGAGACCACATGAGTTACTACTCACACTCAAGGAATTATTCATATTATTACGGATGGAAGAATTATCCAGATTTTGGTTGGAAAAGTCAAGAACAAAGAAACTTTTGTGTTCCATATCCCATCCATCAAGAACCACCATCTCTCTATTCATATCAAAAACCATCATCTCTTTATTCTTATCAAGAACCACCATCTCTCTATTCATATCAGAAACCATCATCTTTTTATTTATATCAAGAACCATCATCTCCTTATTCAAATCAGGAGCCATCATCCAATTATTCATATCAAGAACCACTATCTCTCTATCCATATCAAGAACCATTATCTTTTTGTTTATATCAAGAACCATCATCTCTCTATTCATATCAAGGACCATCATCTCTTTATTCTTATCAAGAACCGTCATCTCTTGAGCTTGCCATAAAAAAACTAGAGAAAACTGCTCAAAGTTGCATACATGAGATGAGAATAAATAGAAAAAAATTGGAGAAACAGATGGAATCGACTACCGAGCAGGTGACAGAGGAACAAACAAATTTCTTCTCAAGAGAAACAATGCAAGATCTTATAAAAGAATGTGAGAGAATCAATCAAAGGAGTTCATACTCTAGTGAATCAGAGAGCTACATGCGGGTTGATTATTCAATTGATCCAATAATCCATGAAGTTCTTGATGAATGGGTCCTTCCAAACAATACACAATATTTAAGCCCCGAAAAAAAAGAAGAGCTTTAAGAGGTGAAGGAAATCATGGAAATCCCAGGAAGACGAATTGTGGCCAAGGAACAAAGAACAATATCTGTGAAAAGGAGACGGTCAACAAAAATCAACTGAGCCTCTATCCTGAAAAGCAGTTTGAATCTATCTTCACTATCTTTTGGGAGAAGTGGCATTCAACGCCACTTCAACGACATTCAATGCAAGACTTGCAGAATGGAGTGCATAACACGTTCAAAAGGAGGTGTTTGACGCCACCAAACTGGCCTTCAACACCGTTGTCTTCAATGCGGCCCGATATCCGAGGAAATCGATATACTCTTTATAATTAATAGTGAAGATCTCATTGGATTAAAGGAGAAAAAAAGATACATTCAGATTGGGATTTAAATTTTTGAATTAAATATTAGGATTTACTTTAAAAAGGAAGAGATTGGTGAGGGCTTGGGCCTTTTTTCTTCTTTTTGTTTTTCTTCCTTATTTCGTTGAGTTTTGCTTTAACAGAGAATGAGAGTTTTAATTTTTTTGTACTATGAGCAACTAAACCTCCATTGTTAAGGTTAGGAGGTCTATTTATTTTGATGGATTAATATTACTGTTCTTTTATTTTGATTAATGCACTGATATTTTATTCAAAAATAAAGTTTTGTTCTTCATCTTAAGGGTTAGGGTGTATTGAAAAATAAGTTTAATCTGAATTGAATTTTGCTATTATCTTGAAAAGGTTAATTTTTGGAATTAAGCTAGAAACTCTTTCTCATGATTCTTTAATTGTCCGAGCTTAGTTTGCAAGTGACAGAAAATAAATTAGGGTTGTTTTTTAGAATTGTGTGGCCTTTAAACCAATAATTGTTTTTAATCTCTTAACACAATTGATTGTTCAATGAATTTATAGTTGACTAGGTTAGGAGAAATTGAATTGCCAAGGGATTGGGGTTCGATTACTTAGGGTTTGCCATGAATTAAATCTATGCATAATCAAAGTAGATAGCAATAATTTTAGATCCTAAAACCTAAATATCTCTGACACCTTAACTTCTCTCATCATATTACCTCTCTACGCATTTACGATTGCTTTTATTTACATTCTCTATCTTAGTACTAAAGATATTTAAGAATTCACTATTTATTGTCTAACCATAATAATCATTTAACCACCGGTTGCTTAATCCGTTAATCTTCATTAGAACGATAATCGACTCACGTGGTGTTACTTGGTACGACTCGGTATACTTGATGTTAGTAAGTGTGGAAAATCCACATCAGGACAATGTTTACTGGTTAGCGTATAAATAATTTTGCAGCATCAGGGAATACAAAAATGATCACTTCGACACCATACTATGCGCAAGCAAATGGTCAAGTCGAAGCTACAAATAAGATTTTGATTAATATGATCAAAAAGCAAATTGGCAAAAAATCACATACTTGGCATGAAACATTAAGTCAACTTTTGTGAGCTTATCGTAACTCACCATAAGGATCGACAAATACGTCTTCTTATACGTTAGTTTTTGGCCATGATGTTGTGTTGCCATTGGAAATCAACCTCAATACTATATGAGTAATGAGACAAGATGATTTGCCTATTGAAGATTATTGGAGTGCTATGTTCGACGAGTTAAATGACTTAGATAATGAGCACATTTGGCACTCGATAATATTATTCGACAAAAAGAGAGTATAGCTCTTGTTTATAATCCATATGTGAAAGAAAAAGTTTTTCATATTGGTGAATTAGTTCTTAAGGTTATTTTACCACTAGAAAAGAAATCATGGGTTCATGGTAAGTGGTCTCCCAATTGGGAGGGACCATATCAGGTAATTAAATTATATTCAGAAAATGCTTATAAAATCAAGCATATTAATACTAGTGTTGAGTTAAAATTGATTAATGGTAAATATTTAAAATAGTATCGATGTCTGGAAGATAAAATTTAAAATAAAGAACAGATTGTTGATAAACATAAGGATGATAAAAAGTAAAATGTACAAAAGATTAAATACAAGAAGGCTTGGCATTCCAAGTCTTCATAAATAAGGTTCAAGAAATTCTTCTAAGTCAAAATTGAGAAGTACTTTCTCTTCATCAGTCAAGCTGCAAACAAAGAGTTTCTTCAAGTTATAACTTGTAACACCCTACCATACAGAGTCTTATGCTTAAGTCATAATTCAGAGATGGCAAGGTATTACGACCTCTAAAATAAAAATTTAGTACGTATAGTAGTATGAATGACTGATTATAACTAGGAGCCTTTGTAGAAAAAGGGGTAAACAAAAATCGCAACTCTAAAGCGCAACACTCCGATCGATAACGTAACGAGCAGGGATAAACCAACGCGAGATTATATATATACAAAGGAGTGTCAAAAACAGGAATATCAAGACTCAAGATCCGGCTGCGAAGATAACCGGTCCGAGCATAGCAATATATACATATGATAAAAATAAGGAAAACCCCAAAGGAAACCCAAAGGGACACAAATACATAAAACCTATTCTCCAAAATCTCCCATAAGAGGAGTCATCACAGTTTGTATTATTTAATGGAGATAAAAGTAGCTAAGAAAAACATATAAACCAAAACATAGCCCCGAGAACAAAGGATCTTCGCAAATCTAGAAGTCTCCAGCATGCCTCAGTGGGAAACCTCACGTCCTGCATCTGAAAGCCACAAAATCCGCATGGGTGAGAACCAGAGGTCCCCAGCATGGTAACAGCTTCCACATATATAATACATAATAATAGAGGAAAGCCGAAGGCAATCCTAGAACTTCCTCCAGATAATATCAAAGCTTATAAACAAGCTAAACCATAAAGGGCATCTAACTAAGGATACTTCAGTCTAACTAATACTTCCCTTTCCAATTCCTTCAAACCTCCCAACCACCATCAGGAGTATAATATAGCAAACACAGTTATATCAAGCGAGAAATATACAATTAGGAACAAGTAAGGCATTTAGACAATTAGCAAGTAATATGCAGTCAAATAGGCAATCTCAAACAATTCATATAGTATGCATATGATGAATGCCTGTCCCTAGTGGCTGATGATATCATCTGTCGGTTATAGAGCCAACCCGACAAGTCCTGGCAGTTAATCATTGGACTGTCCCTCTGTCGTGTCTCCCCAACTTGAGTCATACTCAAAGTAAACTTGATCATAATCATGATCCATATCCATCACCCTCACTGGTGAATATTTATCCATCACCATCACTGGTGAATATTTATCCATCACCATTACTGGTGAATATTTTTGGGGGTGAGCTCGTCTGGGAATTTCACAGTGCCCGGCCACCCTGACGACATAGGGTCAAAAGAGCTTCAAGTCTCGACCTGGAGCACCTGGTGGCTAGCCACTGCTTTCTCCCAGGGAAACTCTCATCTCCGATAATAGAAGTGCAACATTCACAATTCATTCAACAACATATATGCATCTAGTTTTTAGTTAAAATTCACTTTTCTGGACTTTACTATGAGTTTGTGTGTTTTTCTGTGATTTCAGATATTTTCTGGCTGAAATTGAGGGTCCTGAGCTAAAATCTGATTCAGAGGCTGAAAAGGACTGCAGATGCTGTTGGATTCTGACCTCCCTGCACTCGAAGTGGATTTTCTGGAGCTACAGAAGCCCAATTGGCGCGCTCTCAACGTCGTTGGAAAGTAGACATCCTAGGCTTTCCAGCAATGTATAATAGTCCATACTTTGCCTGAGATTTGATGGCCCAAACCGGCGTTGCAAATCAGCTTCAGAATTCCCAGCGTTTAACGCTGGAATTGGCATAAAAATTGGAGTTAAACGCCCAAACTGGCATAAAAGCTAGCGTTTAACTCCAGAAAAAGTCTCTACACATAAAAGCTTCAATGCTCAGCCCAAGCACACACTAAGTGGACCCAGAAGGGGATTTTTACGTCATTTACTCATTTCTATATACCCTAGGTTACTAGTTCACTATTAATAGGATCGTTTGACATTGTATCTGTACCTCATGACACTGTACACGTTTCTCATTGTACCTTCTACAACATGAGTCTCTAAACCCCATGGTTGGGGGTGAGGAGCTCTGCTGTGTCTTGATGGATTAATGCAATTACTACT
>NC_029774.3:108674651-108675271 GCF_000817695.3 Arachis duranensis | reverse complement strand
GTTGGTTTAGAGTCTTTTATTTGAGTCTAGTTTCATATTCTAAGTTTGGTGTCTTCTTTGTGTTTTACCTTTAAAATTTTCAAAAATTTGTGTTTGATTTTCTAAAAATTTTAAGTTTGGTGTCATTTTGTTGTTTTTCTCTTTCCTAATTTCAAAAATCAAATCTCTTTCAAAATAATTTTCAATCATATCTTTTCTATTGCTAATTCCAAAATCTTTTTAACTAATTAAGTGATTTAGTTTTCAATTTGGTTTGATCTCATTTTCTTTTAGTTTTCGAAATTTATTTTGTTTTCATTTTGTTTTATTTTATTTTTTTCGATCAAATAAAAAAAAATAATATATATATATATTTTATTTTGCTTGTGAATTCATATCATATTCCCTTTTTCCATCATAGACCTAAGTGGAATTGAACAGTCCAAAAGGAATCTGGGGTCATATGCTAACCCCATTACAGCTGCATATGGGAGTAGCATCTGTATACCTCCCATTAAAGCAAGTAGCTTTGAGCTAAATCCTCAACTCATTATCATGGTGCAGCAAAATTGCCAGTATTCCAGTCTTCCACAGGAAGAACCTACTGAGTTTCTGGCACAATTCTTACAAATTGCTGACAT
>NC_029774.3:108673633-108674371 GCF_000817695.3 Arachis duranensis | reverse complement strand
TAGAGGTATGCTAAGAAAATGCCCCTCTGAAATGTTTTCAGAGTGGGTACAGCTGGACATCTTCTACTATGGGCTTACAGAAAAAGCTCAGATGTCTTTAGATCACTCAGCTGGTGGATCTATACATATGAGGAAGACGATTGAAGAGGCTCAAGAGCTTATAGATACTGTTGCTAGAAATTAATATTTGTACTCTAGAAATGAGTTTTCTACAAAAGAAGAAGTTATGGCAGTAGCCACTGATCCTAATCCTCAAGAACAGATGGTTGAGCTTAATCAACAATTACAACTGATGACAAAACAGTTAGCAGAATTTAAAGAAATGCTCCAAGAAACTAAAATTGCTAACAAGAACATAGAATCTCAGTTGAATCAGGCAAAACAGCAGCTATCTAAACAAATAACAGAAGAATGCCAAGCAGTTCAACTGAGGAGTGGGAAGACATTGAATAACACTGCTCAAAGTAGCAAAAAGCCAAATAAGGAACAATTGACAGAGGATGACCAAATCACTGTTCAAAATCCCTCTGAGGACAGTAAGAGCCCAGAGAGAAATACTTTTGGCGTTCAAACGCCAGAAAAGGGGGAAAAGCTGGCGTTAAACGCCCATTCCCTGCCCAGTTCTGGCGTTCAAACGCCAGAAAAGGGGGAAAAGTTGGCGTTAAATGCCCAAACTTCACCCACTCCTGGTGTTCAAACGCCAATGGGGAATCAGACACCTGAGAGTGCTGATAGTAA
>NC_029774.3:108672424-108673367 GCF_000817695.3 Arachis duranensis | reverse complement strand
GAGATCTTAAGTCATAAGAAGGATTGGAGAGAAACTGAAAAAGTATTTCTCACTGAAGAATGCAGTGCAGTCATTCTGAAAGGCTTACCAGAAAAGCTTCAAGATCCAGGAAGCTTTATGATACCATGCACATTAGAAGGTGCTTGCACCAAGACAGCCCTATATGATCTTGGAGCAAGCATCAATCTAATACCTGCATCCACTATCAGAAAGCTTGGGTTGACTGAAGAAGTCAAACCAACCCGGATATGCCTCCAACTTGCTGATGGCTCCATTAAACATCCATCAGCCATAATAGAGGACATGATTGTCAAGGTTGGGCCATTCGCCTTTCCAACTGACTTTGTGGTGCTGGAAATGGAGGAGCACAAGAGTACAACTCTCATTCTAGAAAGACCTTTCCTAGCAACTGGACGAACTCTCATTGATGTACAAATAGGGGAAGTAACCCTGAGAGTCAATGAGGATGAGTTCAAGTTGAATGCTGTAAAAGCTATGCAGCATCCAGACACACCAAATGACTGCATGGGCGCTGACATTATTGACTCTTTAGTGGAAGAGATCAATATGACTAAAAGTCTAGAATTAGAGCTTGAGGACATCTTCAAGGATGCTCAGCCTGATCAGGAAGAACCAGAGGAAACAAAAGAATTTTTGAAAATTCCTCATGAGGAGGATAAGCCTCCCAAACCTGAACTCAAACCATTACCACCATCCCTGAAGTATGCATTTCTGGGAGAGGGTGACACTTTTCCAGTGATTATAAGCTCTGCTTTAAATGTACAGGAAGAGGAAGCACTGATTCAAGTGCTAAGGACACACAAGACAGCTCTTCGGTGGTCCATAAGTGATCTTAAGGGCATTAGCCCAGCTAGATGCATGCACAAGATCCTATTGGAGGATAATGCCAAACCAGTGGTTCAACCACAAAGGAGGCTAAATA
>NC_029774.3:108671873-108672327 GCF_000817695.3 Arachis duranensis | reverse complement strand
ATTATTTATCCTATTTCTGATAGCCCCTGGGTGAGCCTTGTACAAGTTATCCCCAAGAAGGGAGGCATGACAGTAGTTCATAATGAAAAAAATAAACTGGTTCCTACAAGAACAGTTAAAGGGTGGCGTATGTGTATTGACTACAGAAGACTCAATACAGCCATCAGAAATGATCATTTTCCTTTACCCTTCATAGACCAAATGCTAGAAAGACTAGCTGGTCATGATTATTACTGCTTTTTGGATGGCTATTCAGGTTACAACCAAATTGCAGTAGATCCTCAAGACCAAGAAAAAACAGCATTTACTTGCCCTTCTGGCGTGTTTGCCTACAGGAGGATGCCTTTTGATCTGTGTAATGCTCCTGCAACCTTTCAGAGATGCATGCTATCCATCTTCTCTGATATGGTGGAGAAATTCCTGGAAGTCTTCATGGATGACTTCTCAGTATATA
>NC_029774.3:108668779-108670481 GCF_000817695.3 Arachis duranensis | reverse complement strand
GTGCTGAAATTCCTCCAGAAACACATCTTTAGCAGATTTGGTGTTCCCAGAGTCATAATCAGTGATGGGGGTACTCATTTTTGCAATAAACAGCTTTACTCTGCTTTGGTCCGATATGGAATTAGCCACAAAGTGGCAACTCCGTATCATCCACAGACAAATGGGCAAGCTGAAGTCTCTAACAGAGAGCTAAAAAGAATCCTAGAACGGACTGTAATAGCCCGAAGAAAGGATTGGGCAAGGAGCTTGGATGATGCTCTGTGGGCATACAGAACAGCATTCAAGACCCCAATAGGGACCTCTCCATACCAACTTGTGTATGGCAAGGCCTGTCATCTGCCCGTGGAACTGGAACATAAAGCCTACTGGGCAACCAGATTCCTAAACCTGGATGCTAAGTTAGCTGGTGAAAAGAGATTACTCCAGCTAAATGAGCTAGATGAATTTAGACTCAATGCCTTTGAAAATGCAAAGATTTATAAGGAAAAGGCAAAGAAGTGGCATGACAAGAAGTTGTCATCCAGAGTCTTTGAGCCAGGACAAAAAGTTCTGCTCTTCAACTCTAGGCTCAGATTGTTCCCAGGAAAACTTAAATCCCGGTGGAGGGGTCTGTATGTGATTACAGGAGTGTCACCATATGGATATGTTGAGCTTTAGGATACTGATTCTGACAAAAAGTTCATTGTTAATGGATAGAGGATCAAGCATTATCTTGAAAGCAATTTTGAGCAGGAATGCTCAAAACTGAGGCTAGAATGATCCTCAGTGAAGGTCCAGCTAAAGACAATAAAGAAGCACTTGCTGGAAGGCAACCCAGTCATTAGCGGGTTATATGTTTTGTTTCTACAAGGGCAATTATCAAAATTGAAGGAATTCACAGAGTTACAGAAGGATTCAGTGCAAAAAGCAGAGAAAAAGAGCTTATTGGCGAAAAAATGCCAGTAAGAGGTACTTTGGGCGTTAAACGCCAGAATGGGCACCATTCTGGGCGTTTAACGCCAGTAAAGGTGCCATTTTGGGCGTTAAACGCCAGAATGGGCACCATTCTGGGCGTTTAATGCCAGGTGTGCAGCATCCTGGGCGTTTAGCAAAACGCCCAGTGATAAAGGGATTTCTGGCATTTAACGCCAGCCAGGGTACCTGGCTGGGCGTTAAACGCCCAAATTGGCCAACAAATGGGCGTTAAACGCCAGAATGGATACCATTCTGGGCGTTTAACGCCAGAACGGCAAGGGGAGGAGATTTTGTTTCCCACTTCAAATATTTTCAAACTTTCTTGTTTTGATTCATATTTTTCTGCATAAACACATTACAAACTTTCATCATTCACCTTCCAATTTCAAAAATTAAAATCTTCTTCAAATCTATTTCAAATCATTTCTTAGGCTCTTTCAAAAACTCAATTATCTCCTCAAATTTTTTCCATATCTTCTCAAATCTCCCTCAAATTTTCAAAACTCTCTCCTCCTCTACTATTTAAACACGTTCGGCCACCCTATTTCCCCACACCATTCGAATTTGCTCTCCTCCTCTCTCCTCTCTTTCCTTTCTTTTGCTTGAGGACAAGCAAACCTCTAAGTTTGGTGTGCTTTTCCGTGATCACTAAGCCAAGATTCATCAAGATCATGGCTCCTAAAGGAACACAAACCAATTTAAGAGGAAAGAAAGAGAATAATCCAAAGAATCTTTGGAATCAAGAGAA
>NC_029774.3:108666979-108667837 GCF_000817695.3 Arachis duranensis | reverse complement strand
CTATGCCTTAAAGCTATGAATGTCCTATGAATCCATCACCTCTCTTAAATGAAAAATGCTTTAATCACAAAAGAACAAGAAGTGCAGGATTTTGAATTTATCTTTGAAACTAGTTGAATTAGTTTGATGTGGTGACAATACTTTTTGTTTTCTAAATGAATGCTTGAACAGTGCATATGTCTTTTGAATTTGTTGATTAAAGAATGTTAAACTTGTTGGCTCTTGAAAGAATAATGGAAAAGGAGAAATGTTATTGAGGATCTGAAAAATCATCAAATTGATTCTTGAAGCAAGAAAAAGCAGTGATTCAAAAAAAAAAACGAAAAAAATATAGAAAAGAGAAGAAAAAGAAAGAAATAAAGTTGTGATCCAAGGCAAAAAGAGTGTGCTTAAGAACCCTGGACACCTCTAATTGGGGACTCTAGCAAAGCTGGGTCACAATCTGAAAAGGTTCACCCAAGTATGTGTCTGTGGCATGTATGTATCCGGTGGTAATACTGGAAGACAGAGTGCTTTGGGCCACAGCCAAGACTCATAAAGTAGCTATGTTCAAAAAATCATCATACTGCACTAGGAGAATCAATAAACACTATCTGAGTTCTGAGTTCCTATAGAGGCCAATCATTCTAAACTTCAAAGGATAAAATGAGATGCCAAAACTGTTCAGAAGCAAAAAGCTACTAGTCCCGCTCATCTAATTGGAGCTAAGTTTCTTTGATATTTAGGAGTCTATAGTATATTCTCTTCTTTTTATTCTATCTCGATTTTCAGTTGCTTGGGGACAAGCAACAATTTAAGTTTGGTGTTGTAATGAGCGGATAATTTATACGCTTTTTGGCATTATTTTTAGTATGTTTT
>NC_029774.3:108666201-108666699 GCF_000817695.3 Arachis duranensis | reverse complement strand
ACTCGAAGTGGATTTTCTAGAGCTACAGAAGCCCAATTGGCGCGCTCTCAACGGAGTTGGAAAGTAGACATCCTGGGCTTTTCAGCAATGTATAATAGTCCATACTTTGCCCGAGATTTGATGGCCCAAACTGGCGTTGCAAATCAGCTTCAGAATTCCCAGCGTTTAACGCTGGAATTGGCATAAAAATTGGAGTTAAACGCCCAAACTGGCATAAAAGCTGGCGTTTAACTCCAGAAAAAGTCTCTACACATAAAAGCTTCAATGCTCAGCCCAAGCACACTCTAAGTAGACCCAGAAGTGGATTTTTACGTCATTTACTCATTTCTGTATACCCTAGGTTACTAGTTCACTATTAATAGGATCGTTTGACATTGTATCTGTACCTCATGACACTTTACACATTTTCTTTGTGTATCTTCCACGGCATGAGTCTCTAAACCCCATGGTTGGGGGTGAGGAGCTCTGCTGTGTCTTGATGGATTAATGCAATTACTA
>NC_029774.3:108658286-108666058 GCF_000817695.3 Arachis duranensis | reverse complement strand
CTGTGGTATTCTGAGTAGGATTCAATGATTGAATGACTGTGATGAGCTTCAAACTCGCGATTGTGGGGCATTAGTGACAGACGCAAAAGAATCACTGGATTCTATTCCGACATGATCGAGAACCGATAGCTGAATAGCCGTGCCGTGACAGGGTGCATTGAACATTTTCACTGAGAGGATGGGAGGTAGCCATTGACAACGGTGAAACCCTACATACAGCTTGCCATGGCAGGAGCCTTGCGTGCTTGAAGAAGAATACAGTAAGAAAGCAGAGATTCAGAAGATAGAGCATCTCCAAAACCTCAACCTGTTCTCCATTACTGCAAAACAAGTACTTATTTCATGTTCTTTTACCTTTCACAATCAACCCTGATAATTATTGATATCCTGACTAAGAGTTACAAGATAACCATAGCCTGCTTCAAGCCGACAATCTCTGTGGGATCGACCCTTACTCACGTAAGGTATTACTTGGACGACCCAGTGCACTTGCTGGTTAGTTGTGCGGAATTGCAAAAGTGTGATTGCAATTTCGTGCACCACCCGGCCACCCTGACGACATAGGGTCAAAAGAGCTTCAAGTCTCGACCTGGAGCACGTGGTGGCTAGCCACTGCTTTCTCCCAGGGAAACCCTCACCTCCGATAAGGGAAGTGCAACTTTCACAATTTATTCAACAGCATATATATGCGCTTATACATAGCCATAATCATGGCCCCGCCGTAACACGGCAATAATCCAGCCATCCGGCTCACGGTTAAATCCATAACCAGCCACCCGGCTCACGGTTAAATCCATAACCAGCCGTTTCATCAACAATTACAGCCTTTCGGCCCATGGCATAACAAGCACTTCCACCACCGTCCTCCGCATCTCAGATATTCATGCTTGATCCTCATTGATCATCCATTTTTCCCTTGCTTCACTCGCAAGTTGCCGCATTCACTAGCCTTTCTTCTCATAGCTAGACATATCATAATGATTTAAGACATAAGTGGTGAGATCAGAGGCTTAGAAGTATGAAATTTGGCTTTTAAAACTCAAAAATCAACTTTGGGATGAAAACAGGTCCACGCGTACGCGCACTCCACGCGCACGCATGGATGGCCTCGAAAACTCATCGATGCGTAAGCGTCATGCACGCTAACGCATGGATTGAAAAATAGCCAAACGACGCGCACGCGTCAACCACGCGTATGCGTGGGTACTCTCGTGCCCCAGGCACAAAACTGGCACAGTTCTGGCATAACTCTCTGGAAAATGGCTGGGCATTGGGTGCAGCACATCGGCGCGCCTGCGCACATCACGCGCACGCGTGGGTGGCGCTTTCGAGAAGAACGGCGCGTACGCGCCAAGTGCGCCTACGTGCGGGGGGTCATTCTGCTAAAAAATTTTCTAAGTTAAAAGCTACAGAATTCACAGTTTCAACCCCAATCTTCCGACGGACATAACTTCCTCATTTTAAATCATTTTTCACCCGTTCTTCAAACGGCAGGGACATCCCGGATCCAATTTCATTTCTAAATAGATTTGGTACAAAACAGAGATCCGTAGTCCAAGTTATGTCCCGTCAAAGTATGCCCAAAAACCATGTTTTTCATACAAAACCACAACATGCCATTTTCAAAACAAGCCATATTCAACTCTTTTCAACATCAATCAAAACATGCCATTTTCATCCATTTTCTTTGAAATCAATCAAAATATATCAATTTCAATATCAAGCCTCCTCAACTCACACAATGACACATTACCACAACTTACAAAATCACTATCTCATCATTTTAACCCACTTCACCCAAGTGGCTCGAACTCAAACATATTGACATATCATATACTCTTCCTCATGCCAATTCTCAACAACATCAATTCCATTAAATCATCATTATACACAATCAATATCATACTCACCATCAACATGGTTCAACCCACAATTCAACCATAACCAATCATCAAGCATATATCACAACATGCATATTTCTCATACATCATACCATCAAGGCATCATTAATCATCATCACATATATGACCACATCATATATATCAAAAATTCAACAACACCAATAATTCAATGCCTATCTTAGGGCCTCTAGCCTAAGTATTTCCTACCACATTACATATTAGATACGGGAAACCGAAACCATACCTTAGCCGATTTCCCAAGCTCAACCGGAGCACTTCCAAATCACTTATCCACAAGCTCTCAAGACCTCAACACCTCCAAAAACATATTTTTCACCACTAAATCCCTTTTTCAAGCTTTTCAAAATCACCACTCAAGCTCCAATATTCACATATACACAACCTAAGCCACAATCATCATATCCATACACAACATCTCAATACCCAAACATCATAGAACAACAAAATTACACTAGGGTTGAGAATCTTACCATACCCAAGGTCCAAGGAGACAAGATTAACCTTCTCCTTCAAGAGAGTTGGGTCCTATAATATCAAAGAGCCCAAGATCTCAACATTTTTGCTCATAAAACTCGAAAATAAGTCTGGAATTTCGAAGAGCAAAACGTGGCTTACCTCAAGATTAATTGTATGGGTTTTGTAGAGCTCTCCGCGATGAACGCGTGGCCTCAAACGGAGCGGCAATCGGAGCTTTAGATCAAAAGTTATGGTGGTTTGAAGATCAAGTGAGAGAAAGAACTTGAGAGAGTGTTCTTCCCTCCATGGCCTCCATTTTCAGCATGTGAGTGTGTTTAGTGAGGAGAGAGAATGCTGAAAACTAGGGTTTTGGTTTAGTTATGTTGGGCCAAGGGCCCACTTTGGGTCCGATTGGCCCGGTTTGGCCCATTCGGTCCAATCTTGGTCCGATTTCTATAAAATTGGTACCGAAATTCTCGTCTCAATCTCCTCTATCATATTTAGCCACAAAAATCACATTTTGGGCTTTCTAGAATAAATTCTCATTTATGCGCTAATTAGCCGTTAATTAACCGGGTTTTACATTCTACCCACCTAATTGGGAATTTTGCCCCCAAAATTCAAATGCAATTACCTGAGAATAAGTGCGGATAATCCGTTCGCATTTCTGACTCAAGTTCCCAAGTGTGTTCCTCAACACCGCCTCGACTCCAAGTCACTTTGACTAATGAAACCTCTTTTCCACGCAACCGTTTGACACTAGTATCATCAATTCTGACCGGAGCCACTGGAAGCGTCAAATCTTTCCTTAACTGAACCGACTCAGGTTCTAACACATGGCTAGCATCAGGAGTGTACTTCTGAAGCTACGACACGTGAAACACGTCGTGCAGATTCGAAAGATGAGGTGGTAGAGCCATCCAATATGCCGCCGGTCCAATCCTCTCCAGGATCTGAAATGGACCAATGTATCGAGGATTCAACTTCTTTGCCTTAATCGCCCTACCTACTCCCGTGGTCGGAGTAACCTTAAGGAAAACATGGTCTCCTTCCTCAAATTCTAAGTGCTTTCGCCTCTGATCAGCGTAACTCTTTTGACGACTCTGCGCTGTAAGCATCCTATCACGGATTTTCTTGACTTGTTCAGTACTCTCAGCTATCATTTCCGGCCCCAACAAGCTTTTCTCTCCAGCTTCATACCAACATAGCGGAGATTGACATTTCCTCCCATACAAGGCCTCATACGGAGCCATTCCGATGCTCGCATGATAACTATTATTGTATGCAAACTCCACTAATGGCATATACCGATCCCAACTCGCCGGTTGGTCCAAAACACAAGCTCTCAACATATCCTCTAGTGTTTGGATTGTCCTTTCAGATTGACCATCTGTTTGAGGATGGTAAGCCATGCTCAAGCTTAATCGGGTTCCAAAAGCTTTTTGAAATGCACCCCAAAACCTTGAAGTGAAACGAGGATCTCTATCAGAGATTATAGTAGCAGGTACACCATAAAGTCTCACAATCTCCTTTATGTATAATCGTGCTAACTCCTCAAGGGTGTAAGTCATCCGAATGGGTAAAAAGTGAGCTGACTTCGTCAGTCGGTCCACAATCACCCAGACAGCATCAAAACCAGCCCTAGTCCTTGGCAATCCTGACACAAAGTCCATTGCAATACTTTCCCACTTCCATTGCGGAATCTCTAAAGGTAGCAACATCCCGGAAGGTCTTTGATGTTCAATCTTTACCTTTTGACAAGTTAAGCACTTTGAAACATATTCCGCCACATCATTCTTCATACCCGGCCACCAGAACATTGCCTTTAAATCATGGTACATCTTAGTACTTCCCGGGTGAATGGAGAATCCGCTTTTGTGTGCCTCCTTTAAAATATCCTGTCTCAAAGTGACAACATCCAACACAATGATCCTACCCTTGAATCTCCATAACCCATCTTTTTCTTCCGACACTCTCCACTGTTTTCCTTGCTCAATGGTCGGTAACACCTTCCATAAAGCTTCATCATTCTGATGAGCCTTTAGGAGTTCGGACTTAAAGTCACTTGAGATTTCTAATCGGCTCAAACACAAAGTTCCGGATACTTCTCGAGCACCAATTTTCAGACTCTCAAATCCCTTAAGCAACTTCTCCTCTTGAAGCATCATCCAAGCCGCATATAACGACTTCCGACTTAACGCATCCGCCACTACGTTCGCCTTTCCCGGATGGTAATGCAACTCAAAGTCGTAGTCCTTCAACAATTCCATCCACCTTCTCTATATCATATTAAGCTCTTTCTGATCAAAGAGGTACTTCAAGCTCTTATGATCAGAGAAAACTTGGAATTTAACCCCATAGAGATAATGCCTCCACACCTTCAAGGCAAACACAACCGCAGCAAGTTCCAAATCGTGCGTAGGGTAACTAACTTCATGAGGTCTCAACTGTCGTGAGGCATACGCCACCACATTATGATGCTGCATCGGCACGCACCCTAGACCCTTCAATGAGGTATCACAGTACACCTCAAATGGCTCATTCGGCTCGGGTAACATTAACACAGGTGCAGTGGTCAACTTTTTCTTCAATGTCTGAAAGCTCTCCTTGCACTCAGGAGTCCAAACAAACGGAGTGTCTTTGCGGGTTAACTTTTTCATTGGCAAAGCTATCTGTGAAAAGCCCTTGATAAACCTTCGGTAATAGCCAGCTAAACCCAGAAAACTCCTTATCTCTGTCACGGTGGTTGGTTGCTTCCAATCCATCACAGCCTCCACCTTAGTTGGATCTACGGCTATTCCCTTCTTACTCACCACATGACCCAAAAACTTCACCTAACTCTTCCAAAACTCACACTTAGACAGTTTTGCATAAAGTTTCTTCTCCTTTAGAATCTGCAACACGGTCCTCAAGTGTTCCGCATGCTCTTCTTCAGTCTTGGAATAAATCAGTATGTCATCAATGAAGACAACAACGAATTTATCCAAAAACGGACGGAAAACTCTATTCATGTAGTCCATAAACACTGCAGGAGCGTTCGTCAACCCGAAAGACATTACAGTGTACTCGTAATGACCATAACGAGTCCTGAAAGCGGTTTAAGGGATATCCTCACCCCTCACCCTTATCTGGTGATAACCGGATTGCAAATCGATCTTGGAGAAAACTCCAGCTCCTTGTAACTGATCCATGAGATCATCAATTCTCGGCAATGGGTACTTATTCTTTATTGTAACCTTGTTCAGCTGCCTGTAATCCACACAGAGCCGCATACTCCCATCCTTCTTCTTCACCAGTAACACTGGAGCATCCCACGGAGAGACACTTGGTCGTATAAAATTCTTTCCCAACAAATCCTCTAACTGAGACTTTAGCTCGTTCATCTCTAACGGTGACATCCTATAAGGAGCACTTGAGATTGGTCCCGTCCTGGGCACCAATTCAATAGCAAACTCAACCTCTCAGTTAGGTGGAAACTCATCAATATCATCGAGAAACACTTCCGGAAACTCACACACAACCGGAATCTGTTCGAACCTTTGATCATCACCCGAAACGCCCGCGGTTAACAATTTGATACCCTGACATTCGGTTCCGGAACAGTTCACCATCATCGAATTCATGTAATAATTATTCACCATGACCGGCCCTTCAGTATCTTCCGGCATAAAGTACACCGACTTTGTAGAACAATCTAGCAGAACATGGTTCTTAGATAACCAGTCCAATCCCAAGATAAGATCAAGACTGATCATCGGCCCTAACTCATGGGCTTTCTCAAATGCAATGAATGAATGCGATACTCCCGACTCAAATAAAGCATTTAAAGTTTGACCAGCCATTTCACAATTACCTCTAATGAGTGTCTCAGATCCCTCAGCTCCTATAGCTGAAATGGTGAACACCCGACCAGTCTGTTGTGCTTTCCCAGCACCTTGTTTTTGCTTCTCAGGACAATTTGCGGCTTTATGCCCCGCCTTTCCACAATTGTAGCACAAACCCCATCCAGCCTTGCATGGTGCTCCCGGATGGTGACTTCCACACCTAGTACAAGCTTGATCATTCTGAGGCTGCTTCCCATACATTTTTCCTTGGGAGTTGTTATTGTTGGGCCTCTTGAAAGAGCTTCCCCTCTTGAAAGACGGACCTATAGGTGCAAAGTTCTTCCCTCGATTATGTGGGAATGAACCTTTGTGACTCCCTTTCTCAGCGGTTGCCCTTTTCACACACTCTTCAGCAACCCTACACTTGTTCACTAATTCGGAGAAAGTCCTAATCTCCATTGGTCCCACTGAACTGAAAATATCGCTCCGGAGTCCTCCTTCATACTTAACACACTTCCATTCCTCATATTCCACCGGAGTCCCTTGGTGCATACGAGAGAACCTGAATAGCTCTTCAAACTTGTTGGTATATTCTGATACGGACATAGTACCCTGCTTCAGCTGTAACAATTCAAGCTCCTTGGCCGTCCTAGCAGAAGTCGGAAAGTACTTCTTATAGAATTCCTCTTGGAAGACATTCCAAGTGATATAGTCATCACCCTGCTGCAGAAGACGTCGGATACCTTGCCACCAATGCGACGCTTCACCTGTGAGCATATAGGTAGCAAACTTGACACACTGCCCTTCAGGTACCACTTGTGGTTGCAGTGCTTGCTCTATAACCTGAAACCATGTATCAGCCTCAGTCGGACTAGTAATTCCCTTGAACTTAGGCGGATTAACCTTCAAAAAGTTTGCTAGTGTCATCGGGCCCTGAACTCCACCTCCATCATTACCATGGTTGTTCATTTGTTGACCAAGAGCCTCAGCAGTGGCTTGCATAGCAGCAGCCATGTTCTCCAACGCAGTCATAAAGTTCACCGGGTCATTAGGGTTATTCTCCGACGCACGAGCATTCATACGACCTCTCACACTACCTCTACCGCGTCCACGAGGCGCCATCTGGTTCCTATACACATCAAACAATCGATATTAAGTTGATCAGTCTCAATATCGGAAGTCTAGTGCTTCAAAGTCCCAAATGCATGCTCATGAATGTTTATGCCAATTATATCAAGCAGATATACAAATAGCACATAACACACATACAGAAAATGCACAGAAGCATAGTCAGTCCATCCCTCAGGCTCTACAGGAACGAACTGCTCTGATACCATAATGTAACACCCTACCATACAGAGTCTTATGCTTAAGTCATAATTCAGAGATGGCAAGGTATTACGACCTCTAAAATAAAAATTTAGTACGTATAGTAGTATGAATGACTGATTATAACTAGGAGTCTTTGTAGAAAAAGGGGTAAACAAAAATTAAACCATCGCAACTCTAAAGCGCAACACTCCGATCGATAACGTAACGAACAAGGATAACCAACGCGAGATTATATATA
>NC_029774.3:108656299-108658157 GCF_000817695.3 Arachis duranensis | reverse complement strand
ACATAAAACCTATTCTCCAAAATCTCCCATAAGAGGAGTCATCACAGTTTGTATTATTTAATGGAGATAAAAGTAGCTAAGTAAAACATATAAACCAAAACATAGCCCCGAGAACAAAGGATCTTTGCAAATCTAGAAGTCTCCAGTATGCCTCAGCGGGAAACCTCACGTCCTGCATCTGAAAACCACAAAATCCGCATGGGTGAGAACCAGATGTCCCCAGCATGGTAACAGCTTCCACATATATAATACATAATAATAGAGGAAAGCCGAAGGCAATCCTAGAACTTCCTCCAGATAATATCAAAGCTTATAAACAAGCTAAATCATAAAGGGCATCTGACTAAGGATACTTCAGTCTAACTAATACTTCCCTTTCCAATTCCTTCAAACCTCCCAACCACCATCAGGAGTATAATGTAGCAAACACAGTTATATCAAGCAAGAAATATACAATTAGAAACAAGTAAGGCATTTAGACAATTAGCAAGTAATATGCAGTCAAATAGGCAATCTCAAACAATTCATATAGTATGCATATGATGAATGCATGTCCCTAGTGGCTGATGATATCATCTGTCGGTTATAGAGTCAACCCGACAAGTCCTGGCAGTTAACCATTGGACTGTCCCTCTGTCGTGTCTCCCCAACTTGAGTCATACTCAAAGTAAACTTGATCATAATCATGATCCATATCCATCACCCTCACTGGTGAATATTTATCCATCACCATCACTGGTGAATATTTATTCATCACCATTACTGGTGAATATTTTTGGGGGTGAGCTCGTCCGGGAATTTCACAGTGCCCGGCCACCCTGACAACATAGGGTCAAAAGAGCTTCAAGTCTCGACTTGGAGCACGTGGTGGCTAGCCACTGCTTTCTCCCAGGGAAACCCTCATCTCCGATAATGGAAGTGCAACTTTCACAATTCATTCAACAGCATATATATGCGTTAATACATAGCCATAATCATGGCCACGCCGTAACACGGCAATAATCCAGCCATCCGGCTCACGGTTAAATCCATAACCAGCCACCCGGCTCACGGTTAAATCCATAACCAGCCGTTTCATCAACAATTACAGCCTTTTGGCCCATGGCATAACAAGCACTTCCACCACCATCCTCTGCATCTCACATATTCATGCTTGATCCTCATTGATCATCCATTTTTCCCTTGCTTCACTCGCAAGTTCCCACATTCACTAGCCCTTCTTCTCATAGCTAGACATATCATAATGATTTAAGACATAAGTGGTGAGATCGGAGGCTTAGAAGTATGAAATTTGGCTTTTAAAACTCAAAAATCAACTTTGGGATGAAAACAGGTCCACGCATACGCGCACTCCACGCGCACACGTGGATGGCCTCGAAAACTCATCGACGCATAAGCGTCATGCACGCTAACGCGTGGATTGAAAAATAGCTAAACGACGCGCACGCGTCAACCACGCGTACGCGTGGGTACTCTCGTGCCCCAGGCACAAAACTGGCACAGTTCTGGCATAACTCTCTGAAAAATGGCTGGGCATTGGGTGCAGCACATCGGCGCGCCCGTGCACATCACGCGCACGCGTGGGTGGCGCTTTCGAGAAGAACGGCGCGTACGCGCCAAGTGCGCCTACGCGCGGGGGGTCATTCTGCTAAAAATTTTTCTAAGTTAAAAGCTGCAGAATTCACACTTTCAACCCCCAATCTTCCGACGGACATAACTTCCTCATTTTAAATCGTTTTTCACCCGTTCTTCGAACGGGAGGGACATCCCGGATCCAATTTTATTTCTAAACATATTTGGTACAAAACAGAGATTCGTAGTCCAAGTTATGTCCCGTCAAAGTATGCCCAAAAACCAT